>NC_057799.1:631258472-631466266 GCF_018294505.1 Triticum aestivum
ATTTATAAATAGCTTCGGCACAAAAGACAAAACGGTCTCTCCAGCGCATAAATGGTTGTGAGTTTACGTTTTCATCATCTTTGGTAAAATCAAGTCCACCACGTAGACACTCATAACACGCTCTACCATAATTTTTTGCGGATAATCCCAATTTTGGTTTAATAGTACATCCCAATAAAGGACGACCATACTTGTTCAACTTATCTCTTTCAACTTGGATACCATGAGGCGGGCCTTGGAAAGTTTTTGAATAAGTAGGGGGAATTCGTAGATCCTCCAAACGTAGAGCACGTAGGGCTTTGAAACCAAATACGTTACCTACAATGGAAGTAAACATGTTAGTAACGGAACCCTCTTCAAATAGGTCTAATGGATAAGCTACATAACAGATCCATTGGCTGTCTTCCCCAGCAACAGGCTCGATGTGATAGCATCGTCCTTTGTAACGATCAAGACTGGTAAGTCCATCAGTCCAAACAGTTTTCCATGTACCAGTAGAAGATTCGGCAGCTACTGCAGCCCCTGCTTCTTCGGGCGGAACCCCAGGCTGAGGACTTACTCGGAATGCTGCCAAGATATCAGTATCCTTAGTTTCATACTCTGGGGTGTAGTAAGTCAATTTATAATCTTTAACACCAGCTTTAAATCCAACACCTGCTTTAGTTTCTGTTTGTGGTGACATAAGTCCCTCCCTATAACTCTTGAATTAAGAATTCTCACAATAACAGGGTCTACTCGATGTTAATTAGGCGTAAATGAAACTTTAGCAAAAATCTCGTAAAACAAAAAGGATATTCAATTAATATAATATCAACTCATTAAAGAAAATTGAGGGCATGCTTAGGTTAATGAATATGTTTCATTCATATATAATGCGTACACCCTGTGTAGGTTCTATCCTATAGGAATTCCACTATAGGAATTCGATAGGAATTGAGTTGTTGTTATGGTAAGTTAACACGGTTCGTTATTAAACCATGGATTTGATTTACCAAATCCATAATTATTGTATACTCTTTGATAGATATAGCGCAACCCAAATTAATTCCTAATCCTTATTTTAAAAGTTCTTAATAGTTCTCTTTTCTTATTTTGAATGCAAATACCTAACTAAATACTAATAAAATTCTTTGTTGACAGCAATCTATGCTTCACAGTAGTATATATTTTGTATATCGAAGTCCTAGATAGGAAAGTAGAGTAGGCACAGATCCTCCACAAAAGGCAAAATGTATATGAAAAAAAGATTGATTGAACTTTCCAACGGACTCATTCCATGAGTAAACGATTGAATGGGATTCGCTTGGGCAACGAAATCAAGTCCTGGTCCCCTTTTCTCTCTTATTGAATTAACTAATTCATTTCCTTTTTACTTTTGGATTTTTTTTGATTTGATTTGGCATTATTCAACAATAAAAAAAGAAGAATTTCGACAAATTCCTTTTTTTTAATTATGTGATAATTATGAGAACCAATCCTACTACTTCTCCTCCCGGGGCTTCCACAATTGAAGAAAAAAGTACAGGTCGTATCGATCAAATTATTGGACCCGTGCTGGATGTCACTTTTCCCCCAGGCAAGTTACCTTATATTTATAACGCTTTGGTAGTCCAGAGTAGAGACACTGACGATAAGCAAATTAATGTGACTTGTGAGGTACAACAATTATTAGGAAATAATCGAGTTAGAGCTGTAGCTATGAGTGCTACGGACGGGTTGATGAGAGGAATGGAAGTGATTGACACGGGAGCTCCTCTCAGTGTTCCGGTCGGTGGAGCTACTCTTGGACGAATTTTCAACGTTCTTGGGGAGCCTGTTGACAATTTGGGTCCTGTAGATATTAGTGCAACGTTCCCTATTCATAGATCTGCGCCTGCCTTTATCGAGTTAGATACGAAATTATCCATCTTTGAAACAGGTATTAAGGTCGTCGATCTTTTAGCTCCTTATCGACGTGGAGGAAAAATAGGACTATTTGGGGGGGCTGGAGTAGGTAAAACAGTACTGATCATGGAATTAATCAATAACATTGCTAAAGCTCATGGGGGCGTATCCGTATTCGGTGGAGTAGGGGAACGGACTCGTGAAGGAAATGATCTTTATATGGAAATGAAGGAATCCGGAGTAATTAATGAAAAAAATATTGAGGAATCAAAGGTAGCTCTAGTCTATGGCCAAATGAATGAACCACCGGGAGCTCGTATGAGAGTTGGTTTAACTGCCCTAACTATGGCGGAATATTTCCGAGATGTTAATAAGCAAGACGTGCTTTTATTTATCGATAATATCTTTCGTTTTGTTCAAGCAGGATCAGAGGTATCCGCTTTATTAGGGAGAATGCCCTCCGCAGTGGGTTATCAACCTACTCTTAGTACAGAAAAGGGATCTATAACTTCGATTCAAGCAGTTTATGTACCTGCAGACGATTTGACCGACCCTGCCCCTGCCACAACATTTGCACATTTGGATGCTACTACCGTACTTTCCAGAGGATTAGCTTCCAAGGGTATTTATCCAGCAGTAGATCCTTTAGATTCAACCTCGACTATGTTACTCGATCAGGATAGCTCAATTTCTTTAAGTTACGACTCTTTGCTGCTTACTTCTATCAAGCCATAGGGAAAGTCTATGATGAATTTGGAAAACTCATCTCACTCTTACTCTATGGCTCGGACTTAATGGGGGAAGAAAACATCTTCCATAATTTCTTTTTTGTTCAATTCTGGACAAAAAAGAAAAGGAAAAAGGAATTTATAGGGACAGTGTTACCCCCTATATCCCCTAGTTTATATTGTAGGAATAATAAAACAATTTAGCAGTCTGACACACTTACGTCCTTGCAAAGTAAATAATTATTATTGTAGTCGTAACCGTAGAATAGGATCCTAATCAAAATAAATACATTTGGTTCAGGCGCTATTAGCATGGTAAGAAAAGATTTTTTTTACAGACCAGAGGGGCTATCTAAATCCTAAAGTAAAGGCGAGCGATCGAAGTAGAAGTACCAACGGCTCAGTGTCATGAACCTTCTCCATCTGATTCAATAAGGGGGAATTAGCCTTCTTGTCAAATGGCTATCCTTGACAAAAGGTACCATTTATACCATAATCTACAATGTAGCGGGTATAGTTTAGTGGTAAAAGTGTGATTCGTTCTATATAATAACTGAATTTGAAATGATATACTTAAGGCATCCTTAAGTTTTTTATTTTTATATTCCGATGAAAACTTTAGTTCTTATAAAGGATTAAATCCTTTTCCTCTCAATAGCATATTGAGGAAGAATATACATTCTGGCGATTTGTATCCAAAGACTAATTTAAATTGCATCCAAAATAAAAATAGGATTATGAGTACAGAGTCGCGAAGCATAATTTTGCATTTGATTAAGTAATTCCAATTTTGAAAATATGAGTAAAGGATCTATGGATGAAGATACAAAAAAGTTGATTTCCAATCGTAACTAAATCTTCTTAAAATAAGGAATAAGGAAGCCAAATAGCTAAAAAACGATAGTTTTGGTTTACTAGAACCATCCACATATTGTTTAAGCTCGGTGGAAACCCAATTCTTTTCCTCAGGATCTCTTGAATGAAATTAGGGAACGAAGTAAGTAGATTAGATGGATTTAGATAGAATTTCTATCTCCTACTCTATAAGGATCATCTAGAAAGCGGAGAGCTTTGGTTCCATTCAAATAGAAAAGCTGACATAGATGTTAAGTGGTGAGAATATCCATAAAGGAGCCGAATGAAATCAAAATTTCATGTTCGGTTTTGAATTAGAGACGTTAAAAATAATCAACCAACGTCGACTATAACCCCTAGCCTTCCAAGCTAACGATGCGGGTTCGATTCCCGCTACCCGCTCCATTCTGTATAAAAGGAGTATTCTCTTTGTCTAGACATGTTAGAGGCTTGTATTCAAGCCTTTTTTGTCCACCAGTTTCTGGTACTCCAGAGCGGAGTAGAGCAGTTTGGTAGCTCACGACCCCCTCTACCATATCTAGAGAAATAGAATAGTCCTTTTATACAGACTGCTAAGTGAGGAGACGGGAATCGAACCCGTGACCTCATAAGGCTTGCTATTATTAGAAATGTCCAAAAAATTCTGTTACATATTTAATTAGTTTTTTTTGATATGCTTGGAGATTATTTTTTTGACCAACCGGTACTATAGGTCTCCCCGACACGGCCCTGGCTCGTGCCACGTGGTGGCACTTTAGTGGCGGTTCGTGCCGAACCGGTACTAAGGGGGGGGGCCTTTAGTTCCCACCCTTTAGTGCCGGTTACAGAACCGGCACTAAAGGCCCTTACGAACCGGTGCTATAGCCCGGTTCTGCACTAGTGGTTTGACCACGAGATCTAGCCCTTTGACTTTACACGGACGGGCTTTGACCAGTGGAACTCTCCCCCCGGTTGTGTTAGGTCAGCCCATAGGAACACTTTGGAGCAACATCCGGGCCAAACCCACAGCAAGATCCCCTCCGTGTAGACCCGACGCGTCCGTTTCCCCTCTCCAGGTGCCGGCGACGACGCCGTCCGTGAGGGGGCCACAACCCGGAGACGCCCGCCGCCTCTTCGAACATGGCACCACACCACCCCGCATGTATGAGGGCCCGGTGCGACGCTCCGGTGGCATTGCTACCCCCACAGGGCCCCCGCCCCGCCTAACCCTGTAGTATTTGACCACGAGATCTAGCCCTTTGACTTTACACGGACGGGCTTTGACCAGTGGAACTCTCCCCCCGGCTATGTTAGGTCAGCCCATAGCAACACTTTGGAGCAACATTCCGGCCAAACCCACAGCAAGATCCCCTCCGTGGAGACCCGACGCGTCCGTTTCCCCCCTCCAGGTGCCGGCGGTGGCGCCGTCCGTGACGGTGGCCACACCCCGGAGACGCGCGCCGCCTCTTCGGACATGGCACAACACCACCCCACATGTATGAGGGCCCGGTGCAACGCTCCAGTGGCATTGCTACCCCCCGCACCAGGCCACGCGGCTCCGGGGTGTGCCCGCCTCATGGGTGTTGTTGCCGCCGTGTCACGGGCGTCGCACCAGGTCCCTACACACGGTAAACTAAAAATCTTAAAAAAATCTAATAATTGAATTTATTAAAAACTCCGGTATTCATCATGGAAAACGGACTATCACGGTGAAACCTTCAGTGTGCGGGCACCGGGCGGGCTACCCGGGCACTGAAAGTTTCACCGTTAATGTCCGTTTTCTTCACAGAAGTCTAATGAATACCGGAGCTTATGACGTATGGATTAGTGAACTATTTAAACAGGTCATATTGCTTGTCCCTGGGCGAGGTGGGACTATGTTTTCAAAAAAGTGGTTTCTATCTATGCCTACGGCCTTGCCGTCGGCATAGGCCTCGTACTTATGCCGACGGCCTGGCCATCGGCATAGAGCCCTCTCGCCTAACCCTTATCCACTCGATGGCCCTCTCGCTGCCAGGTGGGACCATGCCTATGCCGACGGCAAGAGGTCCACCCTTATCCACTCGGGCCATGCCATGGCCACTCGTTCAACTGCCGCCCGACCCACTCCTCCTACTCCTCCCGACCCCAACCCCCACCCACGCCACCACCGGATCCTGACATGCCGCGCCGCCGCACCCTCGTTCTAGTCCCCGCCGCCTCCCTATCCTGACCCACGCTGCCGCCCTCCATCGCTGCCGCCGTCCGCCCACTTCCACCCAGCCCCCCGCCACCCGCCCCCCGGCCGCCCCCTCCACCCGCCGCCCCGGCCGCCCCCTCCACCCGCCCGCCCCGTCCACCCCCTCCACCCGCCGCTGCTTTCCATTGCGGCCGCCGTCCGCCCCCTCCACCCAAGCCCCCCTCCACCCACCACCCCGTCCACCTCGTCCTGCTGCTGTGGAGCTGGCCGCGGCCGCAGCTTTGGTGAACTCCGACGCCCCGTTCTCGGCCCTCCTCTGCTGCTGGTGAGCACGGGGGAGGCCCCGGCCACCCACGCTCCACCGCCCGTCACCGGCCCCTCCGACACCACCTCCGCCACCACGTCCCCCGCCCCCCTGCGGTCCCGCCGCTCCTCTACTGCCCCCCTTGGTGAGCTCCCCCGTCACCCTGCCGCTCCCCCACTGCTGCCTTGCTCCTCTGCCGCTGCTGTGCTGTTGTGCTGCTAGATGAATGGATGGATAGATAGTTAGATAAATAATTATTTTTTTATGTTTTTTCTTCTTCTTGCTACTGTTTTAGGTGGATGGATGTATGGATTAATTTTTGTTAGATGGATGCATGGATGTTGTTAGAATCATAGACGGTGGATGGATGGAATGTCGGTGATTTTTTAGAAACTTTGTTTGTCATAAATTTAATGTTAGGTCATGCTGATGAATGGATGTTGGTCAAGTTAATGATATATGAATGGATGGATGGATGTTGGACAAAATTTTGACACTTGACTGAGATGTGTTGATCTTGCTATTTTTTTATACTCATAATGATCTTGATAAAATAATTGAAGACAAAATTTTGTGACTTACCAAGATGTGATGATCTTGCTAAAAAAATGATACTCATGATGATCTTGCTAAAAGAGTAGAAGACAAAAGTTTGACACTTGACTGAGATGTGATGATCTAAGTTGTTCTTTCAGTTGAATTTGCAGGCTTTGTGGTGTCGCATTTCACCGGAGTGGCCATTGTCCGACGCGTTGGTCCCTGAGCATCCCTCTGCTATTCGACTACTTCCTCTACAGCCGAGGGTGAGCTACAAATCCATCACCTCCTTTTTCATGTGACTAGATTTCATTCTCATGTCAAGTCGCGTAACCTAGGCGTCTCCCGTCCGAAAGGGTTGCATCGATAAATATGCATTCAATTGCATATTTATCACTGCAGCTCTTTTGGATTGTCCAGCGTTTTCCACGGACAACCCGAGGATGTGTAGATTGGGTATGTTTCTCCATGCTCTACCCCGTTCCGAGACAGGGTTTCGGTGGTGCCTCCCCGTTGTTCTCTGGAGCACATTCTGTTGGCTATTAGCCGAGACGTGTATCTGGAGAACAGTGGGGAGGTGCTGCCGAAATTTTGTCTCGGAACAGGGTAGAGCATGGAGAACGTACTCAATCTACACATCTTCGGGTGGGATTAGGACCCATCTTTACCTATTAGAGATGTAGGTGGATTCAACGCGGTAGAAAATGAATTTTTGATGTGATTAATTTAAGTGAATCCTTAATTATGTTGTGTGGCTTGCAAAAAAGCAGAGGATGGCAGATAATCAGTGGATGTACAGTGGTTTTATCCGTCGAAATCGAGTAACATCAGAGTGGATCACGAAAACCGATGTGTATTTGAAGGAGATATTCCATCCAATGAGAATTATCCCACCATGCCCCTGTGCCAGACGTCACCGTAGAAATCAGAAGGACATGAGTGAGCACCTTCGCACGCACGGATATATGCCAAACTTTGACATGCCGCCGATAAACATAGCCGAGCAGGACCGTGGTAGAGAGGAGGTGATGCGACAACACATCGATGGATATGAGGACGACGGGGTCAGGGACATGCTAGATGATGTCATTGTTGCAGAAACGGCAAATGCGACACCTTCAGAGAATGAACCGGAGGAGCCGGAGGCAACCGTAAAGGCCTTCTTGGAGGTCTTAGCCTCGTCGAAGAAACCTGTTTATGCGGGTGTGAAAATATCTCAGCTGGATGCCATCTCGCAACTGATTGCAGTCAAGGCTGAGTACGACTGTAGCCAGAAATGCTTCGAAGCATTCCTGGGAGTATGGGCTAACAGCCTCCCTGAGGGTCATGAACTGCCGAAAAGCATGTACGATACAAAGAAAATCATGAAGGCACTCTCTATGGATTATGAGAAAATAGATGTTTGCCCGAAGAATTGCCTTTTGTTTAGGCATGAGTATGCGGATGACAAGTACTGTAGAGAGTGCGGTTCGTCTCGGTTCATTGAGGTGGTCGGTGAGGATGGTGAGAAAAAGCAGCTAGCCATCCCCGTTAAGGTTCTTCGGTATCTTGATTTTATAAAAAGACTGCAACGCCTTTTCATCATGAAGGAGTCTGCCAAAATGATGAAGTGGCACAAGGAAGGTATAAGGTACAGTCCAAAAAAAATCGTACATCCATCGGAAGGCGAAGCATGGAAGTCGTTCGATGAAGAATACCCCGAGGAAGAAGCCGAAGCTGGGAATGTCAGAATAGCCATATCAGGTGATGGGTTGAATCCATATGGTATGTCGTCCAATCCGTACAGCTGCTGGCCCGTGTTTGTAATTCCGCTCAATCTTCCTCTCGGTGCCCTAATGCAACGCAAGACCATGTTCTTGTCACTCATCATTCCGGGGCCTGAATACCCGGGGAAGAAATTGGGTGTGTTTATGCAGCCGCTGGTGGATGATTTGCACCATTCTTGGTACTTTCCGAGGTTGACATACGACCGGGATTTGTAGAGAAATTTCTTGATGAAAGTTTGGTTGCACTATTGCATGCATGACTTTCCCGACTATGCTCTATTCTGCGGATAGTGTACAGGTGGGAAGATGCCATGCCCAGTGTGCATGCAGGCTCTGCGAATGATTTGGCTGAGTAAGGGTGACAAGTATGTAGCCTTTGACCTGCATCGACAGTTCCTCCCTCCAGACCATCCAGACAGGGAAGACAAGAAGAACTTCACGAAAGGTCGGGTTGTTCATGAAGTAACCGAGATTCCAACATTTTCGGGGGTAGATGTTCTTGCTCAGCTAAAAGCTCTCAATCCTAAGTCAAAGGCAAAGGCAAAGGCAAAGGCAAAGGCTTCGAGGGATATGGTGAGACGCACAACTGGACTCACATTACCCCCTTCTCGCAGCTTCCCTATTTCAAGGACCTCAAACTTCCTTACAATATCGATGTGATGCACATCTAAAAGAATGTGGCAGAGTCCCTTTTCGACACGATCCTCAACATTCCTGATAAGACAATGGATAACGTTAAAGCTAGAGCCGATCAACAGAGAATTCGTGATAGACCACGTCTGAACATGAAGCCTCCCACAGGTGGTCGAAAAAACTGGTTCAAGCCAGATGCTGACTTTGTCCTTAAACGACCAGTAAAAAGGAAGTACTTATCTGGCTGAAACACATTTTGAAGTTCACCGATGTTTATGCATCGAATATAAGTAAGGGAGTCAATCTTTCAACGGGCAAAGTGACCGGCCTGAAGAGTCATGACTACCATGTATGCATTGAGCGGATAATGCCGGTGATGGTTTGAGGCTATGTCCCCGAGCATGTCTGGCGAGTGCTTGCCGAGCTAAGCCATTTCTTCCGCACGCTCTGTGCTAAAGAAGTAAGTAAAGATGTGATTGAAAAATTGCATAAGAAGGCATCGGAGTTTATAGTCAAGCTAGAGAAGATCTTTCCGCCAGGCTTCTTTACTCCAATGACACATCTCATTCTGCACCTCGCGAACGAGGTATTCTTGGGGGGGGCCTGTAGAATCGCTGGCAGTACGGCCCTGAGAGACAGAACAAGCATCTCCGACAGAAATGTGGAAACAAAGCTAAGATTGAAGCTTCCATAGCTGAGGCAGTTATCCTAGAGGAGGTGTCAGACCTCAGGACATCATACTATCCAGACCACATTCCCCATCTGCATAACAAGGTGCCTCGATACAATATAGAAGAGCCCAAGTATTAACCCAGGCTCCATCTATTCAACGCGCAAGGTGGGAGGGCTGGGGCCTCAAAATCTTATAACATGCCACGACAAGAGTGGGAGGACCTCATGTTCTATATCTTGCACAACATCAAGGAAGTTGAGGAAGTGTGAATGAGGTAATACCACTACACCATTCCTTTATGTATTCCACATCATCATGTTCTATGTTGTCTAACATCGCTTTTCTTTTTTAGTGATTTCGTTCAAGAGGAATGGACGGGAATGAATCCTCCTACTGAGGCGGAGGCACTTACTCTTCTCCGTCATGGAAACCCTGGACGTAAAATTTTTGTTGCTTGGTTCATGGAGAAAGTAATTTTCCACACTCCCCTATTAAATACCTAGTTCAACATTTATTAGTTTACCGAACTAATGCACACAAAAATTTCAATTATACTTGTAGGGAAAAGATCCGAACATATCTATGGATGATGAATTGAGATGGGTTTCCATGGGTTTTGACCCTGCCGTCATGACATGTAAAATGTATGATGTGAATGGGTATCGCTTCCATACAGAGGAGCACCAGAACAGCCGGCCCGATCCCAAAACTATAAATACCGGAGTGTACACCCCGGTCAAAATTCAGCAGACTACTACGGAAGGGTACAAAATATATACGACATTAAATTCTGCCAGGGGCGCGAGACCCTAAGTCTGCCTGTGTTCAAATGCCGATGGTTCGATCCGCGGGAGGGGGTAAAACATACGCCTTCCATTGGTTTGGTCGAAGTTAAACCATCAACCGTCTATGCCGGAGCCGATCTCTTCATTGCGGCTACCCAAGCTACACAAGTATATTATTTGCCTTACCCATGCCAGAAAGAGTACCTAAAGGGTTGGGAAGTTGTGTTCAAGGCGTCGCCACATGGTAAGCTACCGGACCCGAATGAAGACGATTACTACAACATTAACCCCATGACATACGAGGGAGTGTTCTATTAAGAGCAACCTGATGATGATGATGCGGTTAGAAACGATGACGCTAGACCATTGGGTGATGATGATGTGGATCCAAACGACGACGATGCACGGAATGATGGTGAGACCATTGTCAATGAAAATGACATACTTATGCTAGAAAAGTTAAACGAAGACGCTGACGACGAGGAAGAGCCTCCACCTCCATCAGACAACGAAGATGATATGATTGATAGTGATGATGAGACCGACCGAGAAAGAGGTTACAACAGTGATGATTCATATGGGTTCTAGCAGATGTACGTTTCAAGTCTTTTTTTCTATAGTTTAGGAATATGCCTTTTTATGCATTTTTATTAATGTGTTTATTATTCCTTATTATCATGCCTTTTTATGCATTTTTATTAATGTGTTTATTATTACTAATTGCTTATTCTCTTTTTAATGCAGGTTCGTGGAACATGGGCAAGGGGAAGGCCGACGGCGTGGGTTTCATACGCAAGGTCATCGGCCTGCCTAGTCGGAGTGGTCGAGCACGTAAGCCTCCTCCTTGGCTACTTGATGATGACTCCTCACAGGGAGGTCGAGGGAGAGGTGCCCCTAGAGGAGGAGGGGGTGGGGGGAGAGCCCCTAGAGGACGAGGTGGTGGGGGGAGAGCCACTACAGGGGGTCGCGGCCAGAAAGAGCGCACCCTCACCGACTTAGGGGTGTTGTCTTCGAGGCCCTCCTCTAGTGAGGTACCCTCTGGCGAGGAGGAGGAGGACGAGGAGGAGGAGGAGGAGGTTCGGGACAGGGCCAAGGAGGAGGTGGAGGAGGAGGCAGGCGAGGAGGAGGACGAGGAGGAGGAGGAGGTTGGGGAGGGGGAGGCAGGCGAGGAGGAGGGTGGTGGCGGGGATGATGGTGGTGGCGGGAAGGGGGTTGAGAACAAGGGGTGGCTGCGTGGTAACGCAAAGCTACCAAAGCAGGTTCCTGCTACTGAGGAGCAGAAGTGGCTCATTGAGCCCACGGGGAAAGAGTAAGTGCCACTTTATAATAATTTCATTATTTTGCTTGTCACATGCTCATTCTGGTTGTTATTTATTTTGCTTGTCACATGCTAATAGTTCATTCTTTTGCAGCAACTGGATATATTCTAAAGGGGTTCGTATTCCCAACGGCCTCATCACCGTCTTGCTGAAGTTATACTCGCCAGGGTTGTACTGTCCGGATCCAGTCAGGGACCCGGACCGTCGGGTTTTGGCCACGAGCTGGGAACACTGGGAAGCAGCCCTCCACGCGGACCATGAGACCCATGCCAAGGCCGTGATCACTACTTTCTGGGTGAGTTCTCTTCAGAAGCACAAGTCCATTCTAGTTTCATGAATGATTTAACTCATGGCTTCTTCCATTCTTGTTTCATGCATGATTGTAGAAATTCTATCGAGTTCTTCCGGAGCACAAGGCCAGAGCCGACCAGATCGTGCTGTGCCAATGCAAGAAGAAGGCCCGCCAGATGCAGTACGAGGTGCGCTATGTGGCCATCTCGACATACTATCACGATGCTCTTGGTGTGAAGATGACCAAGGAAGAAGCGCGGAGGATGGGCATTACCTTGGAGAGGCACGAGTACTTGGCGGTAAGCATAAAAGATTTTTCATTCCGATGTTTGTGGTGCATTTCACCGTTTTGTGTTGACATGCCATTATGCTTTCATTATGTAGGTGTGTCCAAATTGGTGTTATGGAAAAGACGAGTCTTGGGCTGCATTGGTGGATGTTTGGTGTGATACGGATGGAGCCTGGGCGGCTACGAGCATCAAAAACAAGGCTAACCGAGGGAGGGAGGGAGTACATGCTCAGGGAAACCGAAACCACTTTCTGCACAAGGAACTTAATGTATGACTAACCTCATTAAACATTCTTCTTCTTCTATTTACCGTCACTTTCTTATGTATGACTAACCTCTGTTTGGTGGTGCAGGAGGAGAAACTGAAGCGGCCGCTCTCACACATGGAGGCGTGGGAGATCGCCCATACGCGGAAGGACTCCAAGCCTGGCGAGCCCAAGTACTACGGCAAGAAGACCAGGCAGAGGAAGAAGGCCTACTCTGATGGGTATCTGAGGTTACATCCTAACACACCTGACCCCATTGCGGCGGATCTGGATGAGAGGGTGGTGGTGGGCATGGGGCCCAAGGAGCACGGTCGGGAGGCGGTTCTCGATGCTATGATCACTCCTACTATCACCTACACACAGCTCCGTCAGATCGACCCGAGTTTGAGCTAGCGCACGAGCATGCCCATGACCAGTTCACAGTCACGGTCCCTCTTTCAGGAGCAACAATCTGTAAGTATTTTCCCTCTTATCTTCATTGCTCACTTTATTTTCTGCATTTAGTAGTTTTATGAGTTCCATCATGTCATACCGTAGGCCTACATGGAGTACACATGCCAGGAGGCCATGGCGTGGCACGAGAGCCTTCATGCATACCATCAGGAGAGGGATCACATGATGCAACACACTCTTGAGGAAATGGCGGCCGGCAGGCTTCCTCAATTGCAACCAACAACATCTCCTCCAGCACAACCAAGGCTGCTTACCTTTGAGGAGTTTCTGGCACAGAACGCTGGCCCCTCGCTGGTTAGTTCATCCCCAATCTATTCACCCAAATCATATCATGCCTTTCAACATAGTCATATATCCCGTTAACATGTCTTCTCAACATCCAGGGAACCGATGGATCAACCGTTGGTGGTGGTCTTCGCATCACTCCGGAGTCACGGAGCCCGACCACTCTGATCCACGAAGGCAGAGGCGGAGGTGGAGGCGGTCTTGGCGGTAGCGCTGCCGCTAGCAGTGATGACCTGGGCTTCGGCGGGCTTGGCGGTGACGACCTCCGCGGTGCTCGACGTCCTGGCGCTTAAGCCGTTCGGTTACTTGTGTGCTTATGCTTATGTTTCTTTAGATGACTTGTCTGTGGTGATGATGATGATAAACTTGTGGTCTTTGATGGTCCTTTAGATGACTTGTGTGCTTCTTTATATGCTTATGTTGATTGTGATGATGCTTATGCATATATTGTTGTGACGGTGCCGGATGATAGTTAGATGTGTTCTATATGTCTATGTCCATCATATATATCTGTTGTGATGATGCTTATGTATATCTGAATTGAATTGATCTGAAAACAAACAGAAAAAAGAAAAAAATCGAATACAAACTATGCCGACGGCTAGGCCGTCGGCATAGTGCTGGCGTGAGAGCCTAGTTGCCAACACGTGGCAGCTATGCCGATGGCCTAGCCGTCGGCATAGTTTGAAACTAAGCCGACAGCTAGGCCCTCGGCATAGCTGCCACGTGTCAGCAACTGGGACTCCTGTGGTAGGGCTATGCCGACGGCCTAGCCGTCGGCATAGTTTCAAACTAAGCCGACGGCTAGGCCGTCGGCATAGCTCTGCCCCAGGAGGGCCAAGTTGCTGACACGTGGCAGGGCTATGCCGACGGCCGTTGGCCTAGCTGTCGTCTTAGTTTGAAACTATGCCGACGGCCGTCGGCATAGCCCTGCCACGTGTCGAGCAGCCGTTGGTTGGCACTTGACGGCGGCCGCCGTTAGGCGGGAACATTGCCGACGGCCCGGGCCGTCGGCATAGATGTACGGACTCCGTCGGGATAGGACCTATGCCGACGACCTTTATATGCCGACGGCCCCCCGGGCTACGTCGACAAATATGTTACCGTCGGCATAGACCTATCCCGACGGGAATCAGGGCTATGGCGACGGCGTCGATTCCGGTAGTGTTACTAGCAAAAGTGCCCGTGCGTTGCAACGAAAAAAAATAACACACGCTCTTAACCCAACAGTCATCATTCAAGACCACAATAGGTCTATCTCCTTTATTTTAGCGAGGCATCACATTTGTGTTGCCTCTTATCCTCCTTCTGACCCTCGCATGCAATGGCCTTAGTGTTCACACAAAACGTGTTTGAATGTGGTTAATCTTAAGGCATCTCTCTCGGTCTCTCCTCCCTCTCTCTCTCTTTCTCTCACTCTTGAGATGAGAAATCTATCGTTTTCCCCCGCGAGGTTTTTCAGAGGTATCGATATTTTCTTTTCCCTATAAGGTTTTAGTGGGTGTTTATTTGCAATCCGGATCGCCGCCGGTATGAAAGAAAAACAGATCGTGTGCTATAGATTAGAAGTTTACTTTCAAAATAATATTTAAAAAATATTTAACAGGTAAACATAACATCATATTCAGATTCTACACATTTTTCTAATCAAATTTCATGTATAACATGTTAAAACTGGAGTTACGGTATAAAAGATACGGATAATTAAAAAAAGCATTTATTTGATTTAAATATATTTCAAAATAATATTTAAAAATATTTAACTAGTAAAAATAACACTATATTCATATTCTACATATTTTTCTAATCAAATTTCACATATAACATGTTAAAATCGGAGTTACGGTTTAAAAGATATGGATAATTTAGAAAATCATTTGTTTGACTTAAATATGATCTATGGATGAATTACCTAAAAGGTCAGGGGGGTTTGGAAAACTGTGAAATAACGGTTTGGGCGACTTAAATCAGGACTGCGGGTTGATTTGAATAAAATGCAGGGGCTTTTTTGCAAAAAGTTGTGACGGATGAGCAGAAGCAATCCTTGCTTTATTATTAGGTAGAGATAGGCCGAAGTTGTATTCTGCAGCCCACTTATGCCATCGGCCCACTTACATAGTACTCCAGACTCTAGCACACACTGCGTCATGCGGACTCCTACAGAGCAGCACACACACAGCCGCCGCCGCCGCCAGCACCGACGACGGAGAGCTACCGGAAGATGGCCCTGCTGGCAATCCCCGACGAACTCCTGGCGGAAATCCTCCTCCACCTTTCCACCCCAGAGGACCTCATCCGCGCCTCCGCCGCCTGCGTCTCCATCCGTCGCCTTGTTGTCAACCGCACCTTCCTCCGGCGCTTCCGCAAGCTCCACCCTCCACCACTCCTCGGCTTCGTCAACTACAAAGGATTTCTCCCCACCTTACTGCCTCACTCCTCCGCACCGGCGGTTAATTAGCGCCGTTGCCCGCGCCGCCGACTTTGACTTCGCCTTCCTCCCCACACCTGCCTTCAACTGGTCTGTGTGGGAAGTCTGCGACGGCCACATCCTCCTCGATAGACCCTGCCGTCACGACAAGCTTGGATCCCTGATGATCTTCAAGGAGATGGTGGTGTGCGACCCCCTGCACCGGCAGTACCTCCTGCTCCCCCGATCCCTGATGACCTAGCCGCTTTTGCTGTGAGCCATCTCCTGATAGAAAGGAATAAGTACTTCGCCGAGTGCTTTCTGGTCCCTTCCGGCGACGATGAGGAGGCAGCTGCTACGGAGGAGACATCATTAAGATTGATCTGGCTGCTGGTGCTCCAAACTAAGCCGGTGGCCGCTGTCTTCTCCTCCGGCATAGGGCAATGGAAGCCCTGAGTCGGAGTGAGCCGTTACCTGGCTTTTTGTTATCGACGTGGAAGTTTTGGTTTGTGTCGCGCCATTACGCACATTGTTGGGGATATAACTACTGGGTATGACCCGGCCAGGAGGGGCCGGGTCATGCCACTGGCGACTAGAAGATGAAGATGCCTGATAAGGTCCAAGAAGATATGAAGATGGCGGTTCAAAAAGAAAGATTATTGAAGGCCCAAGACCCAGAGGTGACTTGAGGCCCAAAGGGATGAGCTGCCATATGTTTAACTTGTTCTGTAAGGCAAACTTAGTTAGAAACCGAGCCGGGCACGTTTGTGTGAGCCGGCCGGAACTCTGTAAGCCACCAGGAATCAACCTATATATAAAGGGGTAACCCGACGGCGGGTTAAGTCAAGAAACAACCGATCGAGCACTAGGTCAAGCGTCTTCGCCCCCTGGTAATTGAAACACAAGCAATACAATCAAAAGCAGGGGTAGGCTTTTACCACGCTGAAAGGGGCCGAACCTGGGTAAAACTCTCTGTGTCCTTTGTCCCATTTAACCCCTTTAAGCTAACCTAGCTGCGATGGCTCCACACCTAACTCCTTTTGCTAGGGCATCTGCCATGTTAGATCCATGACACACATAGTTGCTTCTACTAGGGTTCAGGTACCAGTGAAAAATTTCTCCATGGTTGACCACCAACCCTGTGCTAGATTTTCGGGCGATGATGTGGCCATCGCGGAGGCAGGCCAAGGCATAACTCTGATGTTTGTGACTAAACCGGACACATCTCGCCTAATTTATACCGTTTGGCGAAACAATGGTGGGAGTTCCACTCAGTGGCAGATGGAGAATGAGCCATTCTCGCTGGATTCTGGGTCCTTAATCAAGGGTGTCGGTGTCAAAACCGGCGGATCTCGGGTAGGGGGTCCCGATCTGTGCGTCTTAGGCTGATGGTAACAGGAAGCAAGGGACACAATGTTTACCCAGGTTCGGGCCCTCTCGATGGAGGTAAAACCCTACTTCCTGCTTGATTAATATTGAAGATATGAGTAATACAAGAGTAGATCTACCACGAGATCGTAGAGGCTAAACCCTAGGAGCTAGCCTATGATGATTATGACTGTAATTGTGATCGGCCTTCTAAGGATCAACCTCTCCGGTTTATATAGACATCGGAGAGGGCTAGGGTTTACATGGAATCGGTTGCAAGGAAGGAAACACAATATCCGGATCGCCAAGCTTGTCTTCCACGCAAAGGAGAGTCCCATCCGGACACGGGACGGAGTCTTGAGTCTTGTATCTTCACGCTTCAATAGTCCGGACGATGTATATAGTCCGGCTGTCCGGATACCCCCTAATCCAGGACTCCCTCAGTAGCCCTTGAACCAGGCTTCAATGACGATGAGTCCGGCGCGCAGTCTTGTCTTCGGCATTGCAAGGCGGGTTCCTTCTCCGAATACTCCAAAGTAGTTTCCGAACACTCAGACCGTGTCCGGATCTGCAAGATAATCTTCACATACCACCTATAGGGAGAATGATATTTCACCAATATAATCTGCTGACAACTTACTACGGTCGAGTCATTATTGGAACCGTTTTTCCACAACCAGCCTCAGCACATATCGCGAGGCGGTTTCCTCTGCACGTTTTGCCGAAGCAGAGATCGTGTTCCCTTATTGCGGGATTCTCATTAATACGGGTATGGGGTAACCCAAACGCACCGCTAATTACGGCGAGTGGAGAACGAGCGGGTTCCACGAGGCAAGTGGGGAGGCGCAAAAGCTTTACCGCCCCTATAAAGAGATAAGATCTCTCCCTCTCTACCCACGCCTTCTCTCCCCGCTAGTCCATTCTCTACTGCTCGAGCCCCAGCGCCCAAGCGTTCTTCTTCTTCACCGAAAAGAGGTTCTCCAAAGATGTCCGGATCTGGAGCAGGAGGCAAATGGATGGCCTCTACCATCCAGGAGAAGGATATCGAGAGGCTCCGAGAGGCCGGGTACCTGGCCAAAAAGATCGGCCACCATCTCCCGCCGGCGGGACAGATCGTCCCTACTCCGGAGTCTCACGAGAGGGTCGTGTTTCTCCCTCATTTTGTCCGCGGGCTCGGGTTTCCCCTTCACCCATTCGTTCGCGGTATCATGTATTATTGCGGGATTGACTTTCATGATCTGTCTCCCAATTCTTTCCTTAACATCTCGACGTTCATCGTCGTGTGTGAGGCTTTTCTCCGAATTCCGCCTCACTTCGGCCTATGGCTGAAGATTTTCAATGTGAAGCCCAAGGTGGTGAGTGGCGAACACGCCGAGTGCGGCGGTGCCATGGTGAGCAAGATGCCCAAGGTCATATGGCCGACGGGTACCTTCAATGACTCCGTCAAGGAGTGGCAGCAGCAGTGGTTCTATATCACTGAACCGCGCGGCAAAAAGTGGGCCGCGGCTCCTGAGTTCAGATCCGGAGCCCCGCTGCGGCTCACTTCCTGGCCCGAGAAGGGCCTGAACTGGTCCTCGTCCGATGAGCTGTCGCTGCTCCAGACGCGCGTATGGAGTGTGGTTAACAAGGACGTCAAACTTGCCGACGTAGTCCAGGTGATGTTAGATCGCCTGGTTCTCCCTTGCCAACGTCGAGCCTGCAATTTGTGGGAATTCGACCCAACCGAGCACCAGACCCTTCAGGAGCTCTATGGTTCCTCCCACAAGGATATCTGGAAGGTGCTCTTTAAGTCTGGCAAATCGTGGCCGGACTCCACCGAGGACCGTGGGTATCACTTGTCCCATTCTGCAAGTTCGGTAAGTTACTGCTATGCTCCTGTCCATCCATGCTTCAGTTGGCATGTCCTGAGGGGAACACTTTTATCATGCTCTACCATGACCCCAGGGATGGATAAAAAAGGTGGAGCGGATTCACTGTCCTGCCCCGCTGCCGGAGGAACCGGCCGGACCTCTTCTGATGAAGATGCTGGTCCCAGCGCCTTACGAGGCGCCAAAGAAAGAGGCTTCCAAGAAGGTCAAGAAGACCCAGAGTGGCCTCCGTCATCGCGACGCTTCGGACGCAAGATCCGAAGACTCCAGCGACCGTCCCTCCTCCGAAGACGAAGAGGAGGAGGAAAACGAGCTCCCCGCAGGGGGTGGGAAGAAAAGGACGGCTTCCTCGTCCCTGGAGGCCGAATCGCCGAAGAGGGCGAAAGGTTCCCTCCTAGAGGCGTCCACCGCGGCTGTTGATAGCAGCCCGGGGTGGGATCCCAGGGTCCAGTACCTGGAAAAGTCGTAAGTATATGAAACCCGAACACACATACGCGCCCGGGGTTGATAGGATGTGGGAGTTTTAACCGTCACCATATTTTGTGCAGCCCAGCAAGGTCCCACGCCGGACAGTCCTCATCGGAGGATTCCCTGAGCTCTGATGCCCTGGCGAGCGAGATGCCTCCAGAGGTCCCTTCCCCGAAGCCTAGGCGCGACACCGAGGTGTCGTCTCAATGGGACTCGGACCGGGGGGGCATGTCCCTGGGGCCGGACACACAGAAGCAGCGGCCCCCAGGCGTCGGGGGCGATCTCAGGTTCGGACCGCAGCCGGACACGGTCCTGGAGACCTTTAAAGCTCCAGGATCGGGCGAGCAGCCTCCTTTGACGGGGGGAGGCCTGCCTACTCCGCCAGCAACCTCTGTCCAAGCAGAGCTATCAGGCGGCCTGTTGACAGCGCTAAGGAGCGCATCCATCGTCGATGAACACCGGGCCCTCATGGGTGAGGTGATTGAAAAGATTCAGTCCGCTGAGAGCGGGCTGAATGAGTCCTGCCTTGGTCTTATAAAGGGTTTTGAGGTATGTATTTAGAAACCTTTTGGAGATTGCCACAGTGTGAGTAGTAGCCCCTGATGCACTGTCCGGCGAAAGAGAGAAAAAGCCGGACAGGGGATCAAATCATACGCTTTGCAGGTCAGTCGGTTAATGACGTGTATCCCTTTGTTTGAAACCAGGCGTTTGCAGAGACAACCGCCGCTCATAGTGCGGAGGTGTCCGGACTAAAGCAGAGTCTGGAACGGGCCGAAGAGGAACTTGGCCGCGTGAAGAAGCAATTGGAGGATAAGCAAGGTATGTCGAAACCTTGTCCTAAATTCGGCACGTATGAGTAGTTGTGCCTGACTAGAAATATTTGTATTTTATGCTCTAGGGGCGAGTGCCGAATATGAGGCACTGAAGAAGGCTGTGGTCAAAGCCAACGAGAAGGCCGCCGCCGAGCAGGCTCTTCGTGAGAAACACGACGCCAGGGTCATTGAAGCTGAGCGAGAGCTTCAGGAGGCTGTGAAGAAAGGTGAGGCCTTGGAGCAGAGTTTAGGAGGGAAGGAACACTACTGGAATCAGCTAATTTGCCATCTGCCAGATCTTTGCCGTCTTCTAGCTGACGGCAAAGAAGCTCTTTGCCATCAGCTACACATAAACAGACGGCAAAGAAAAGGCTGACGGCAAAGAAGCTCTTTGCCATCTGCCAGGTCTTTGCCGTCCGCCAGCGGACGGCAAAGAGTGTGGTGGCCCCCACCCCCCGCTCGTTTGAAAAAATCCTAACGGCCCACCTCTTTGCCGTCCGCTAGCGGACGGCAAAGAGGCAGAAAGGCGGACGGCAAAGGCTGGCGGACGGCAAAGAGGGCACTTGCCTAACGGCAGGTACCCCCGCCCGTTACTCACTTCGTCCTCGCCTCGCCCTTCTCCTCCCTCCCCGCCGCCGCAGCCGCCGCCCGCCGCGCGCCGCCGCCCCGTCGCCCCCGCCGCCCCGTCGCCCCGCCGCCCCGGCTCCCCGCCGCCCCACCGCCCCGTCGCCCCCCCCGCCCCGGCCCCCCGCCGCCCCGCGCCCCACCGCCGCCCCGCGCCCCACCGCCGCCACGGCCCCCCGCCGTCCCGGCCCCCCGCCGCCCCGCGCCCCCGCCGCCTCCTCCACTGCCCCGCCCCGCCCCCCGCCCCCCATCCCCCCCGCCGCCCCGGCCCCCCGCCGGCCGGGCCCCCGCCGCCCCACCCCAGCCCTCCGTCGCCGGCCCCGCCCCGGCCCTCCGTCGCCGGCCCCGCCCCGGCCCTCCCCCACAGTGAGCCCCTCCTCCCTTTTTTATATTTTTTTGTTTTTTTTTGTTTTTTTGTTTTTTTGTTTAAGTTTAATTAGTTTAAATAGTTTAGTTTTAATTAGTTTAGGTTTTTAGTTTAGGTTAGTTTAGGTTTAGGTTAAGTAGAAGGGGGAAGAAGAAGAAGAAGAAGAAGAAGAAGAGGAGGAGGAGGAGGAGGAGGAGGAGGAGGAGGAGGAGGAGAAGGAGAAGGAGAAGAAGAAGAAGCAGAAGAAGAAGAAGAAGAAGAAGAAGAAGAAGAAGAAGAAGAAGAAGAAGAAGAAGAAGAAGAAGAAGAAGAAGAAGAAGAAGAAGAAGAAGAAGAAGAAGAAGAAGAAGAAGAAGAAGAAGAAGAAGAAGAAGAAGAAAGAAGAAGAAGAGAAGAAGAAGAAGAAGAGGAGGAGGAGGAGGAGGAGGAGGAGGAGGAGGAGAAGGAGAAGAAGAAGAAGAAGAAGAAGAAGAAGAAGAAGAAGAAGAAGAAGAAGAAGAAGAAGAAGAAGAAGGAGGAGGAGGAGGAGGAGGAGGAGGAGGAGGAGAAGGAGAAGAAGAAGAAGAAGAAGAAGAAGAAGAAGAGGAGGAGGAGGAGGAGGAGAAAGAAGAAGAAGAAGAAGAAGAAGAAGAAGAAGAAGAAGAAGAAGAAGAAGAGGAGGAGGAGGAGACACCCCGAAGCCCCGACCCCGAAACAGCACCCCGACCCCGACACGGCACCCCGACACCGACACGGCACCCCGACACCTACACGACACCCCGACCCCCGACACGACACCCCGACACCCCGACCCCGAGAACCCGACCCCGACCCCGACCCCGACACCCCGACCCCGAGCCTGACCCGACACCCCGACCCCGACACCGACACGGCACCCCCCGACCCGGCACCCCGACCCCCGACACCGACACGACACCCCGACCCCCGACACGACACCCCCGACACCCCGACCCCGAGACCCCGACCCCGACCCCGACACCCCGACCCCGAGCCTGACCCGACACCCCGACCCCGACACCGACACGGCACCCCGACCCCGACCCGGCACCCCGACCCGACACCCCGACCCCGAGACCCCGACCCCGACACGGCACCCCGAGACCGACACGACACCCCGACCCCGACACGGCACCCCGAGACCGACACGACACCCCGACCCCCGACACGACACCCCCGACACCCCGACACCCCGACCCCGAGACCCCGACCCCGACCTCGACCCCGACCCCGACACCCCGACCCCGAGCCTGACCCGACACCCCGACCCCGACACCGACACGGCACCCCGACCCCGACCCGGCACCCCGACCCGACACCCCGACCCCGAGACCCCGACCCCGAAAAGGTGTTCTTTGGCCTTCCAGAAGCCGACGGGGTCATATATTTGTGAATTATTAGTTAGGTCATATATCTTTCGATTTTGTTATGAAAAACATCATATATAATTGTGTTGATCGGGTAGTTTTAAATGTGCAGTTGTTTCATCGCTGCGAGGTTTGGTGTTCGACGACCTCGCCGTGCGTTTGACGAGCTCTGCCCCTTCGTTCGTGGGTGAGCACAAATGACATGTCCTCCTCCCCCATTAATTATTTGATCTATTCCGATGAAACTTGATAGCTAGATATATATGTGTCTTGAATCATCAGTATGCGTAACCAATATGTGTCTCCCGTTCGAAAGCGTCATAGTTATAAATATGCATGCATTTGCATATTTATAACCTTGATTCTTTCGAATTGTCCAACGCTATCCATGGACAGCCCGAGTATGTTTAGATTGGGTTCGTTTTCCCATATGCTTTGCTCCGGATCCGACGCATAAATTTCGTCAGTGCCTCCCCTGTTGTTCTCCGGGTACACATCCTCTCTGTTTATTGCAGAGACGTGTATCAGGAGAACAGCGGGGAGGTGCTGCCGAAATTTTGCGTAGGATCCGGGGCATAGCATGGGAAAATGAACCCAATCTAAACATACTCGGGTGGGATTAGGACCTATCATTACCTATTAGAGTGTAGGTTGCATGGACGTAATAAAATTGACAAAGTAGATCAACTGATGAATACATACATGGTGAATTATATATATATATATTTGTTGTGTGTCTAGTAGCTCTGAAAGTCAAGATGAGTGATCGTGCGTGGATGTACACCGGTCACACTGGTCAGAACAAATGGAGCACTGAATGGTTCACAAAAACCAAGGGGTTTGTGCGAGCCGCATTTGCAAATGGCCAGAGGAAAACCTGGTGCCCCTGTTTACGGTGCGGCAATTGGGAAAAGAGGACAGAGGCTGAAATGGGCAAACACCTGCAGAAGAGTGGTTTTACGCCCGATTATACGGTGTGGACATTTCATGGTGAGTCTGCCCAACGTGACCGAGCTGAGGTGGATCGTCGTCGCACCGACGAGCATGGTACCGGTATGGAAAACATGGTGCAAGACTTTGATGATGCTCGGGATTCGGACGAGGAGATGGAGGAATCTGCAAAGGCCTTCAATGAAATGTTGGAGTCTTCAAAACGTCCGCTCCATGAGCACACTGAGCTTTGTCAGTTGGATGCCATCTCACAAGTAATGGCTCTGAAGGCTCAGTTCAACTTGGGCAGAGAATGCTACGATGCAATGATGACAGTATTTGGACGCTTTCTACCCAAAGGCCATGTAATGCCTGCAAACCTGTACCAGTCGGACAAAATCCTCCGTGCACTGAAGATGCCCTATGATAAGATACATGCCTGTGAGAAAGGATGTGTCTTGTTTAGGCTTGACTATGCGGACTTGAACTGTTGTCCCATTTGCAAGTCTTCCAGGTATGTTGTGGTAGACAACGGTATGGGTGAGAAGACACAGACCAAAATCCCCGTTAGTGTTCTTCGGTATATGCCAATCGTACCAAGACTTCAACGTCTTTTCATGGTCGAAGAGACGGCCAGACAGATGACATGGCACAAAACGGGCAAAAGAACCGAACTAGATGCAGATGGGAATCTGATGATTGTACACACATCGGATGGTGTTGCGTGGAAAAAGTTTGATGAATTACATGGTGACAAAGCGGCAGATCCGAGGCATCCTCGAGTCGGCATCAGCACGGATGGGTTCAGTGTGTTTGGTATGACGGCAGCCCAATACAGTTGTTGGCCCGTATTTGTCTTTCCACTCAATCTCCCCCCCGGACAGATTATGCAAAGAAAGAACATTTTCCTGACGTTGATAATTCCAGGGCCCAACTATCCGGGGAAAAATATGAATGTGTACATGCAACCGCTTAAGGACGAATTGCAAGAAGCCTGGGATAATGGGTTCAAGACATACGATGCCTATAGCAAACGGAACTTCATAATGCGTGTCTGGTACATGTACTCGACGCATGACTTGCCGGCGTATGCGCTATTCGTTGGCTGGTGTGTGCATGGAAGGTTCCCGTGCCCCACATGCAAGGGAGCTCTTGAGTTTCGTTGGCTTCAGGCCGGTCGCAAGTTTTCTTGCTTCGACATGCATAGAGAGTTCCTGAATCCTCGCCATAAGTTCAGGAAAGACAAGAAGAACTTCATCAGAGGTAGAGTTGTCAAAAACTCTGCACCACATGCATTGACAGGCCAACAGACCCTGGATCAGTTAAACGCTCTCGAGCCAGATCCCGAGCGTCCAGGGTACTTCAAGGGGTATAATTCTAAGCACGCCTGGACTCACAAAACATGCTTATGGGATCTGCCTTACTTCAAAGACCTCCTTTGCCCACACAACATCGACGTGATGCACACTGAGAAGAATAT
The DNA here is from genome assembly GCF_018294505.1 of Triticum aestivum. Classification (NCBI taxonomy): domain Eukaryota; kingdom Viridiplantae; phylum Streptophyta; class Magnoliopsida; order Poales; family Poaceae; genus Triticum; species Triticum aestivum. The sequence continues at coordinate 631,283,387 of NC_057799.1, forward strand.
CGCCGAGGCACTTTTTGGTACATTGTTCGGCATAGATGGGAAGTCAAAGGATAATACTAAGGCTAGAGTCGATCTGGAGGCGCTATGTGATAGGCCGTTACAAAACATGAAAGAACCGAAAGGAAAGCAGAACTGGACGAAGCCAAAGGCATGGTTCAATCTTGGAAGGCCGGCTATGAGGGAAATTATCTTGTGGGTGAAAATGCAGTTGATGTTCCCCGATGGGTATGCAGCGAATCTACAGAGGGGAGCCAGTCTTGATAAATTGAAGATATTTGGTCTCAAGAGTCATGATTGGCACATATGGATTGAGCGGGTAATGCCGGTGATGTTGCGTGGCTTCATCCCTGAGGATGAATGGCTAGTACTGGCAGAACTCAGCTATTTCTTCCGTGTTCTTTGTGCGAAAGAACTATCGCCTAGCGTGCTAGAAGAAATGGAAGAGTTGGCGCCGGAGTTGATCTGCAAGTTAGAGAAGATCTTTCCACCGGGCTTCTTTAATCCAATGCAACATTTGATTTTGCATCTCCCGACCGAGGCAAGATTGGGGGGGCCCGTGCAAAATCGTTGGTGCTACCCAACTGAGAGGATGCAGAAGACGCTTCGACAAAAATGTAAAAATAAACGTAGAATTGAAGCATCGATGGCTGAGGCATTCATCACTGAGGAGGCGGCAAACTTCGTGACAGCACACTACGAAGCCAAAAATCGTCATTTGCATAATCCGAAGCCTCGGTACAATGCTGACGACCCTAAAAAGGGTGGATCCAACCTCAGCCTATTCAAAGGGAATCTCGCACCAGCCAGTGTTTCAAATCCAGTATCTTTGGATAACGAACAATGGCGGACCATTTCGTTGTATATCTTCAACAACCTGATAGAAGTGCGGCCGTACATCGAGTAAGTTCTCGGTACATAGTTTCGCAACTTCTATTTCCTTTGAACTGCTCTTATTCCTGGATATTTCATACAGTCGATACGTCGCCTTATTCTCGTATGGAGCGGTGATCCAAAAGGATTCTGTCGAAGAGTATGAGCTTCTCGCAAAGCAAGGTGGCGGCTATCCCGGTTTCATCTCTTGGTTCAAACAAACGGTAATTTCTATTAGACTTGTAGGCTAATTTGTAGGCGGCTATCCCGGTTTCATTCGCTAATTTGTGCGTAATGCAACAATCCTTTCATATTAAACTTGTAGGCTAATTCAGAGTCTATGGACGCCGAATTGAGACAAGTCGCTAATGGTTTTGACTATAAGGTCCGTTCATTTGACAAATACGACATCAACGGGTATCGCTTTCGTACCTATGGCAAAGAGCTATCTATGGCCGACCGAAAGTCTACAAATTGTTGTGTATCTGCTATCGGCGAAGGAGGTACCGAGTATTATGGGAGAGTTGAAGCAATTTATGAACTTCTATTCTATGGTGAAAACCCACCGAATGTCGTAGTCTTCAAATGTTATTGGTTTCAGCCGAAGGAGACTAGAAGAACTCATGAACATATAGGGCTAGTTGAAATCAACCAAAGCACCCATTTAGATGTTCCTGATGTCTATATTACGGCTCAACAGGCGACCCAAGTATTCTATCTACCGTGGGCCTGCCAAACTAATCCAAATCTGAAAGGTTGGGATGTCGTTTATGAAGTGCCGCCACGTGCTAGACTATCTCCCCCAAAGGAAGAGGATTATGAACCTCACATTAACCCAGACACATATGAAGGAGAATTCTTCCAAGAGACACGTCTTTCCAAAAAGCGTTTCAAGAACCGCTATACTTCACCCCAAAACATTGAAGTAGACAGTGACAGTGAATCCGACATCACCCCAGAGGAGGAACAAGAAGAGCCGGAACAAGAAGAGGTTACTGCTGCGGATGACCTGTCATTGCTTGACCGATTACGTCAAGGTGGCCTTGCACATGTTGATGCCACTGAACCCTATGAGCCCGTCATTGATTATAGTGATGATGATGATTATGCATTTATTGATGATACTGATCGAGATTATTAGTAGTGTCAGGTATTAAATTTTTTAATGTTGTACTTGATGATGATACACTTAAGTGATACACATATTATTATTCATGTCGGTCTTTTTTTTATGTTGTACTAATTTCGTTTACTGTTTGTCATGGCAGGTGTTGAAAGATGGTGGGCGCTGGTCGGGAGCGCGCCAAGGCCCCTTCTTCCTCGGCGCGTGGTCTGAGGTCTTCGATTCCAGACGTACCTCTTCGCCGAGCGTTGCTGGACAGTATGTCCACACCGCCGGGCCCTTCTTCGTCCACCGCGGTGCCCAGCAGGGGACGAGGTAGGAAGAGAGGAGGTGGGGCACGTGGTCGCGGGAGAGGAGGTAGGGTGACTGCTAGGGAGCCTTCCTCGCCGCCACCCCCAGCTGTTTCACCCGAGCACGTGACTGCTAGGGTGGACTCGTCCGAGGAGGAGGCTACACGGACTCCGGTCCACGAGCCTCCGGTCCACGGGTCTTGGGCCCACGAGCCTCGGGTCGACTGGCCTTCGGCCCACGAGAGTTCGGCCCACGAGACCCCGGAGGAGCACACGTCCGGATGGGGTACCTGGCCGGATCAGCCCGAGGAGCCGAGTGGCCATGCTGATGATGGCGGGGAGCCGACTGATCTTGAGGAGGAGGGTGGCACCGTCTACCAGCGTGGTGCTACACGGCTCCCGTCCGTGCCGGCGACCCGCGAGCAGAGGTGGTTGATCTTCCCTGATGGGGAGAGGTACGTAAGTGCATTTAATATTTTTGTACCTTCTGCATTCACGTTTCTTCAAATAACTAATGCGTTGGCCTTGTCATGCTGCAGGGGTTGGGACCACCATCATAGTGTCCGCCGGCCCAACTCCGTCCTTGGAGTTCTTTGCCGGCAAAACTTCCCGGGGTTTGTCACGTTGCCTGGTGAGGGTCGGCTTCCAGAGCTTGGGTTGAGCTGGGAGCACTACGTGGCTGCCCCGGCCCCGCCGGATGTCATTATCGACGGTGTCGTGTGCGACACGAGGGCAGACATGGTGATCAGGACGTTCTGGGTAATTTCTCCTTTACACATTTCAAAATCTTCAACTAGCTAGTTATTAATTGTACTAATCAATATTGTCTCATTTGATTGCAGACATTCTACAGGTGTGAGGAGGGATACGAGGAGGAGTGCGCAAATGTTATCCAGAACGTCTGCAAGCGCCTACTCCAGAACTTACGGCACGAGGCTCGGGTGCAGGCTGTTCGAGACTACTACGCCTTGCGTGGTATCAAGAAGACCAAGCCGGCGTGCCGCGATAAGTTCCTGAGTAAGGAGCAGTACATGAAGGTAATTCTTAAGGCCTTCTACTTAAGTTCCTTCATTTAGTAATTCTTAGCCGTAGCGCTCAAGTTTCTATTTGCTAACTTAGGCGCCTCCGAGATGGTGTGCGGATCGGATGGATTGTTGGGAGGTGTTGGTCGATGAGTGGTGCTCACAAGAATGGCTAGCCCTCCACAACCAGGCCAAGGACAAACGTGCCCAAATGGAAGGTGTGCCACACCATCAAGGCAGCTCCAACTTATATCAGTTCGGGCGCAACTGGGTATGTGGTTTGCTTCATGATTCATGCAATTCATTCATCATGCTAGCTTGAGCCCTTTAGTTACTAATTTTCATTGTTTCTCTCTTTCAGGCACGCCACAATAAGGCGGATAAGGTGCCAGAGGTGTACGACCTGTATGCCATGGCCCACACTGGCTCTTACAAGAAAGTCAAGGCTTTCTCTCAGTCTGACCTCGATGATGCAAACAACTTCACCAACATCTCCTCCCACAACAAGCTCGTGAGATATAGAGATGAGGGGAAGGCGAGGAAAGGGGAGGACTTTAACCCGAGCCAGGGTCCCATTGATCCAGAGCTGGTGATGATATCTGGTGGCGGGAGGTCCCATGGCTCCATAGCCATTGGAGATGGACTTATCCGTTGTCCTAGCACTCTCCCGGAGATCAAGGCGCGCCAGTCGAGCTCCGCTCCTGAGATAAGGCCTCGTGAACGGCCAGTGCAACTCGCCATCAAGGTTAGTGATACGTACTCAGCTATCTTTCTCCATTACATTGTGTGCGCTTCCATCAATGATTACAAATGGTCATGTGAGTGGTGTTGCAGGCTGCTATACAGAGTGAGAGAGATAGAACGGAGAAACTTCTGGCGGAGGCGGCGGAGAGGCAGCGGGAGTTGGAGGAGAGGACGACAAAGATGATGGAGGAGGAGAGGGCACGGAATGACATGCAGGCAAGGGCCATGTACGAGCTCCTTGTGGTAAGTTTCTTCTGCAGATTAGCCAAAACATTCATGTAGTGTTTGTCTCATTACTAACTAGTATGACTGAGTCGTCAAAACCAAATGTGCAGTCTGTGTGCGAGAAGACCGGTCAGACCGCTCCGCCGATGCCAGTGATTGCTCCTGGGACCACGGTGAGTTTAATTTGAATGGACATTACTTGCTAGTCTTAACATTTGAGTGTCATAATGCTAACGAGACATTGGAAATGATCTTTGGTGCAGCTTAACTCCAGAAACGCATCGCATGATCCTTCTCCAGCTACCGGCACTAGCCAGCCCGCTCCTACACCTCCCTGATCACGGTAAGTTTCTCTAGTGTTTTGCTTAACAAATGCATAAAGACCTAGACTTAGCTTTATTTCCTCCAATATGCTTACCATAATGACCTAGAGTTAGCTTCTTTTCCTCCAAAATGACTTAATAAGCTTACTGACCTCATAAACCATCCATTTTACCTAAGTTAGCTCTAAAACGATATGTACTTAGCTTACTTATGTCAAAAATTGCATAATTAGCTCATAAACGACCCATTTCACCTAGGTTAACTCATAAACGACCCATTTCACCTAGGTTAGCTCATAAACGACCCATTTCACCTAGGTTAGCTCATAAACGACCCATTTCACCTAGGTTAGCTCATAAACGACCCATTTCACCTAAGTTAGCTCAAAAAGATCCATTTCAACTAAATTAGCTCATAAATGATCCATTTCACCTAAGTTAGCTCAAAAACGATCCATTTCAACTAAATTAGCTCAAAAATGATCCATTTCAACAAAGTTAGCTCAAAAACGATCCATTTCAACTAAGTTAGCTCAAAAACGATCCATTTGACCTAAGTGAGCTAAAAAACGATCCATTTCACCTTAGTTACCTCAAAAACGATCCATTTCAACTAAGTTAGCTCAAAAACGATCCATTTCAACTAGGTTAGCTCCAAAATGACCCATTTCACCTTACTTAGCTCAAAAACGATGCCCTTCACCTTAGTTAGCTCATAAACGACCCATTTCAACTAAGTTAGCTCATAAATGATCCATTTCAACTAAGTTAGCTCATAAACAACCCATTTCAACTTAGTTAGCTCATATATGATCCATTTCACCTAAGTTAGCTCATAAATGACATATACTTCTTGTTCTAGTCTTCTTCTTGTTCTAGTCACCTATTTCTAACTTTCTTATTTACCATTTTGCAGATTTCATTCACTTGATGGAAGCTAGCTAGCTATGATGGAGTGCTTGCTTTTCCTTTGATGAAACTTTGCATTGTATCTAGCTTGCTATCTTCATGACACTTTGCATTGTAATATATATATGGATGGAACAATGTGTATGGATGGAACTTCCTTATGTATGAACAATGTGTATGGATGAAACTGATGTGATATGTGATATGAAACTTATGTGCTAGATATGTGTTGGATATGTGCTGGATATGAAACTTATATATGTGATATGTGCTGCAAATTGTGGGATTTAATAAAAAACAGAAAAAACAGACAATATGCAGCCTCTTTGCCGTCTGCCACCGACGGCAAAGAGCCTTTGCCGTCTGCGGCGGACGGCAAAGAAGCCACGTGGCAGCCAACTGTGCTTCCTGGGAGCTGACCCATTTGGTCAGTTTGCCTACAATGGCAGACGGCAAAGACTTTGCCGTCCGTGGCAGACGGCAAAGAACCTGCACTTTGCCATCAGTGGCAGACGGCAAAGAACCTGCCATCTAGTGACGTGTAGATGACATCATAAGGCGGACGGCAAAGACCAAAGGCTCTTTGCCGTCTGCGGCGGACGGCAAAGGTCTGCCGTTAGCCACTTAACGGACTGACATCGCAAATATTCCCGTCCGCCCTCTTTGTCGTCCGCCGCAGACGGCAAAGAGCCTTTGCCGTCCGCCGCCAGGAAGCAGACGGCAAAGCAGCTGTTTACCGTAGCCTTCTTTGCCGGAGCCTTTTGCCGTCCGCGGCTGACGGCAAAGGTCTTTGCCGTCCGCCTTTCGAGCCTTTGCCGTCCGCCATGGCAGACGGCAAAGTAGCTGTTTCCTGTAGTGGAATCCGAACTCGCCCAAGCTCTCCAAGCCGCGGAGGATGCTCGGGAAGAAGCCCGAGGTGCTCTGAAGGACATTCAAGAGGCACGGAAGATTGCGGCTGGTAAGGCCTTTTGTACTCAAGGCCACTTTTTCCATAGTAATGGTAGTTCTAAGCGACAAGCTGAATTCTTGTTTCTCCAGGTGTGTTTGCGGACCTGCCACGCAGCATATCGGATGCTGCCCACTTCTACCGTACTGAGGAGAAGAAGTCTGCGGAGAAGGATTTCTGGTCGCAGTATTTGGCGCCGAATTATCCAGTGCCCTTTGTCGATCAGCTGAAGCAGCTGGTCGAACTGCACCAGGCGGCCGAACTAGCCATGAAGGACTTGATTGTCCGGCTGTGGCCCGCGGAGCCTATTCCAAGCAGTTACTTCAGACTCGTGAAGCGGATTGTTGGCGCCTGCCCTTGACTTGATGTCATTAAGCGATCGGTCTGCATAGAGGTGCACGCATGGCGTTTGCCCATGCGAAGGTGCATGGGGGGAAGCTTGACGTTGAGAAGCTGATGACCGAGGGACCGCTGGAGGGTAAGGAGCATCGCAAGCCTGAGTTATACTATGAAGGTGTCCTGAGAGGAGCCCGCCTTGTGGCGGATCAGTGTACGAAAGACACTATATTTCCCTGAAGGCCGTCGTGCCATTCTTTGTAATGTGGGATAATGGCATTTTTATTAATTATTGCCTGTTTATGTGAATGTTTGTTCTTCTTGTGCGGCCGTTTAGTGTATATAAAACCTAAGAGTTGGCCAGTCGTCTGCTTCTGCCCCCACGTGAAGAGAACGGGGGTGTTCGGGATAGACCTGAACACTCTTTATCCCATTGTTGGGTCCTTTTAAGGAGGTGTTCCTCACCATGAACCAGGCAATCAGACTATAGGGCTTTATCACTCTCACTTAGCCATAGGATTTCGAGTATGGTTGGCGCAGCCCCTGGTATTCGGAAGGCCGTACTAGGGGCTCTATCAGCGCCTGATCGGGAAACCCATCCCTCGCACTTTGCATTTATGATGGAATTGTGCGGAATGAATCTTTAGAGATTTTATAACCTCGCGAACAGCTGACCAGCTCTCGCCGTATCATGACAGTCAGTTTTCGGCTTTCTCTACTGAGGTGCTCGTCCGAAAAAACCGGGACACAATCGCAGTAGTTCTCCCAGCGCTACCTTAGCCGATAGAGCGGAACGTAAGGTACCAAAACATGGAAGCCGGGCAAACCCAACTAATGACCCAAGACATGATTCGGAGCTGATGCATATAATGCTATAAGTTCGGGGTGCCGAGCTACCGGAAAGGTGGCTGGACTTTATTGCCGTGCTATGAAGCCCCTGATATAATGGGGCATGACACAAGGCGTAGGTGCCATTTGTGACAAAAAGGCGTCAATGAGAAGCCACGGCCGGCAAATGCTATCTAAGTCTACGCATTGTAGTAGATATGTCTATGCATATGAGTGCAATTTATGTTTATGAAAAAGAAGTGTTTTTGGGCGGAACCTGTCGTGGCCGGACTGGAGGAGGCTGTGCGTGGATCCGAGGTGTATCCGGACTGCCTTATGCGTTCCTGCCTTGTGCGCCCGAGCTGATTTCGCGTCGCCAGTCCTGTTCTGCGCCAGAGTTAGTCTGTAAAGACAAATGCTTAAAGGAAGCTGTATGTACTGTTTGTGTTTGAATCGTGGGTGTCTGATTGGAGCTTGGCTGAACCAGGCTACCGTGCCATAGAGTAGCTCGGACTCCTCAATTGGTGTCCGGGTAGTTGGCTGCCGAATTAAGATTTGATAAATAGGCACGACTCGCTATTCCAGCATCGGTATGATTTCCACTCCGAGGTTGGGGATCGGCCTAGCCCATAATTGTGACTATGTCACACGGGACTGGCCTAATGTTGTACCCTTTTGGATCTAGCCAACGTGGTTCGTCCCAGTAGTATGTGGTAATTACTGTGTAAGGGGACAATGCCTGAAGACTTATTCTTCGGCGTGGTATTTGTTTGGTGATCCGAAGACAACCGTTAGTATGGTGGGCCAGTTGAAACTTGGCCTTGGCACCTGGCATCTTTTAGAAGATGTTTTTTGTGGTTTCATACCCGCGGGGGATTTATGTATTATAGAGCCCCCAGACTACTAGGTCTAGGGGTACGACAATTGAATTGCTGTGGTTGGTGTGATCGGGGGCGATCGGCCGTACTTTTATGCTCTGGGGGGGGTCTCTTGACTAGACGTCTCCCCTCATTATTTCCGGCACACGATCGGCCGCTTTGTTTTGAGGATCCGGCATTCTCTATTGGTATGCTTTGCCGTCCTTCTAGGAGTGTCATGAATTTCACATGGCTGATCAAGTATGTGGCTCGGGCCAGTTAGGCTTGAGTTGTTCTTTGTCCGTTGACTGGACTGGGAGTTGCTGTACTTGGCACTAGCTTCCCTGACTTGCCGCTTATGATTATTGCGCCGAGGTTTGAAGATGCCTCTTCGTGTATCCTTCTTACTGCCTTGGACCGTGGCGGTGTGTGGACGTCGGGGTGTGTGCCGTGGGTTCTCCTTCTTAGATTGGGGTAGCCAGTTGTGCCGCGTGTGCCCTTTGTTGGGGCGGTCGAGTCCGTATTTTTCGGTGGCCAGGATCTTGGTCCACCTATCTACGAGCAAATTTTGGTCGGTCTTAAGCTGCTCCTGCTTCCTTTGCAGGCTCCTTGCCATGGCCATGAGCCGTCGCTTGAAGCAAACTTGTTCCACTGGATCTTCAGGCACGCCGAATTCGTCATTGCCGAGGCTTGCCTCGTCCTCGGAGGGGGGGGGTGTATAGTTGTCCCTCTCCAAGTATCCCATCGTGGCCGGTCCGGCCTGCTTGAAGGTAGGCTGATCGGGGTTGTGTTCATCTTTAGCGCCATTCGGATTGTTTTCGTCTCCTGGGCCGGTATCGCTGTGGCGGGGTTTGGAGCGGCGCCGACGACGCCCATGCTTTGCTTTTCTCCCTGAGGGGTTATCCTCCGTTGCCTCGTCACCATTGGTTTCATTCGGAGTGTCCACCGTGTATATATCGTGTGAGGAGGTGGCTGTCCACCGCCCTGTGAGCGGTGGTTCCTGTACTTCTTCTGCATCGTCGTCCATACCGTCGATGTCTTCGGAGTCGAGGTCAAGCGCGTTGGTTAAATCATCGACCGTGGCAATGAAGTGGGTGGTGGGTGGGCAGCGAAATCCTTCATCGCCTGCTTCCCACTCGAGCCAGACATAGTTCGGCCCAGAGCCTCCTGACAAAGAGAGAGACTTTAATGAGTTCAGCATGTCGCCGAGGGGCGAGTGCTCGTAGATATCCGCAGCGGTAAACTCCATTACCGGAGCCCTGCCAGACTCGGCGGGCTTGGGAGCGTGCGGACTGGAACCATCAACTGGATACGAGTCCGGGGGTCCGGAGTCACAGGCCTCCATAGAGGGGAGATCTGTGTTCGGCTCCACCGCTGATGAGTGTGCGGCCTGCGGGGCGGGGTCCATCCACCCGTCCTTGGGCCACGCAGCCTGCTCCGGATTTAGGTCCGGGTCTACTGCAGGGGTAATGTCTTGAGCATTGTCTGACGGCCGGTCTAGGCCGTGTCATCATGACTGCCCGGCACTCCTGGCACAGGCCCGATTCCGTCGAGGATCAAGTCTCGGCGGATATCGGCGGTGTAGTTCAGGTTTCCGAACCAGACCTAGTAGCCAGGGGCGTAGCTGTCGATCTGCTCTAGATGGCCAAGCGAATTGGCCCGCAGTGCGAAGCCGCCGAACATGAAGATCTGTCCGGGGAGAAAAGTCCCACCCTGGACCGTGTTGTTGGCGATTGAAGGCGCCATCCAGCCTCGCAGCGACGACACAGAGGAACTCTCAATGAAAGCACCAATGTCGGTGTCAAAACCGGCGGATCTCGGGTAGGGGGTCCCGATCTGCGCGTCTTAGGCTGATGGTAACAGGAAGCAAGGGACACAATGTTTACCCAGGTTCGGGCCCTCTCGATGGAGGTAAAACCCTACTTCCTGCTTGATTAATATTGAAGATATGAGTAATACAAGAGTAGATCTACCACGAGATCGTAGAGGCTAAACCCTAGGAGCTAGCCTATGATGATTATGACTGTAATTGTGATCGGCCTTCTAAGGATCAACCTCTCCGGTTTATATAGACACCGGAGAGGGCTAGGGTTTACATGGAGTCGGTTACAAGGAAGGAAACACAATATCCGGATCGCCAAGCTTGTCTTCCACGCAAAGGAGAGTCCCATCCGGACACGGGACGGAGTCTTGAGTATTGTATCCTCACGCTTCAATAGTCCGGACGATGTATATAGCCCGGCTGTCCGGATACCCCCTAATCCAGGACTCCCTCAAAGGGTGTGGTGGGTAGGCACTTGCTCCTCTATTAGGTTGGAAGCTCGTCAGTTGAGTGAGGTTGTTACACGCGGGACGTTAACAAATTCCAGCTTGAGAGGGTGTGTGGTTCATATCCCGACCCGTCAGAAGCATATTGCAACTTCCCACCATCATTATTATCGTCGCCGACAGTGTCGAGTGGTAAACTTTCTGTTGTATTCTAGTTACCTTATCCTTTCATAGTTATCACTATCGCATAGATTGTCTGATGCTTGCTACTCCCTTCGTCCCATAATAGAAGATCGTTTTTCAAGCTATGTTGGCTTGAAATGATCTTATATTGTGGGACAGAGGAAGTAGTTTCTTATTGTGCTCAGTAATCATTATTTGCAAGGTTAAGTGGTTATTGCCTTTTTGTGCTTGTGGCAAAGCTGATCAAGCTAATTGTTATGTTTGCATGTTCTATTTGCCATCTTATGCCATCTTGTACACTAGGAGTAACTTTTTAGATGCATCATAAAACCGTAAAAAAGCACCGGATGGTGCAATACCTTTGCCATGCCTTTAACCTTTTCTGGAATATGTATTACTCTTTTTTGGTCCATTACATCTCAAAACCTTGTCACTGGGCAATTTCCTTTCATCATGTGCTGCATAAATGAAGCTCTTTCCAAAGTCATCAAGTCAATCAGTACAACCTACTGAAATTTGCTGTCTGCATGGGTTCACTCGTCTCATAGAACTACTTGGTACAGTTCTGTATTTTGGTACTCCCTCCGTTCCGAATTAATTGACGCAACCTCTATACACATCTTTTTGTCTACTTAGAAATCTCAAATTGTTAGAGGGTAGGACGTGGCCCACCGAGATTTTTGAGAAAACAATTTCTATCATAATACTATTTTTCCTATTTCGGCCAAAAAATAGCTGACTAATTAGGCCAACATCCCATCTCTCTTTCAGTAATCCCCTTACCTTCGTAATATGAGCTAGAGAGACCTAACTTTATTTGTCGGCTCCTCCCAAGTTCCCGCTCTGGCGCTGCAACGCTCCCAGGATGCCGCCGGCTCGTCGTCTCCCTTCGCTCCAGCAACCGCCAAGGCTTCCGGCTCCCGCGAACCCGCCCTCTTCTCCAGCGACCGCTGAGGCGTCGACCGGTGCGCTGGCTACCAGCGCCATCCCACAAGGTGAGCGTCCTCCCTCCTGTCTAGTGTGATTTCTAAATATGTGATGGACATGGCTGATGAATGTAGGCATTTGGACTTTTGGAGAGCTGCTGAGAGTATTGCGAACAGAGCATAATCCAGATATTTATGTTATCTTTTACCAAATATTGTATGACACTAGGATTAGGTTTAAAATAATAATTGTAGTGCACACCCTCCAGATATTTATGTTATCTTTTACCAAATATTGCTTAGTTCACCACTGCCTGTCAAAACCCAACTTTGTTTGCATGCATGCAGATGTAACCTTTTACATTTCCCCTATTGTCGGTGCACTTTTGTGGTTCTTGTTGTCATTAGTCTGTCAAATTGACACCTCTTTGGTATTGAATCATTGTACAACCAAGATACCGTCTTTGATGCATACTGTTGCAATGGAACCTATGGCTCTTCTGGCCGATTGCCATGGCTGCTTTTTATGTGCAATTTTTTCTCCTTTAATCATCGTCCTCACCTTTATGTATATGATCCCTTTAATTTTCTTCCTTTGAAGCATGGAAACGCACGAATTGAAATTTCCCTGGCTGTAGCATGATTGAGCTTGACTATACTAGTACCATCAACAATTTTTTTACTGAACTTGGTTGAATTTTATGAGTACTCGATTGCTGGATTTGACATCGGGTTCTCTCTACATAAGTTGCCTGCTGCAACTTTCTTAAATCTCAGTGACATCACTAAAGCTTTTCAATTAAAATTCACCATCTCATCTGAAGGTCACTTCACTATAACCTACCTACAGACTATTAATGGCGCACCATCAAAGAGAGTAAGCTATCTAAACACAAAATTCTACGGACCTAGTTTATTAATTTTCTAACCCAAACAAAGTTCTCCGTAAACATGTTTTTCACAAAATGGATAGCGAAACCGGTTTTCCTAGAACTCAGCTAAAAACTTGTTTTCTATAATCTCACCACTAATCCTCAGAATCCAAACAACCACTAAATCTCAGTCACATTACTAAGCTTTTCAGTTAAAATTCACCGTTCTCATCTAAAGGTCATCTCATATATAACCTAGCTACAGACTAATAATCGTGCACCATCAAAGAGAGTAAGTTCAGCATTAGTAGTGTGCAACATTAAGTGAAAATGTCACACAACCAAAAATTAGCAACAACTCCATTTGATGGTGTATCCTCTGCATGTAGGGACACGCCATGCTGATATCCATGGAGCAGGGGAGCCTGAAGTACGAGAAGCTGACCCTGGAGGCGTGCGAGGACCTGTTTTCGCTGCAGCCGCCCAAGCTTTGATCCCCTTGTTCATCGTCGAAGGTCAGATAACCATTCTCATCTGAATGTCACTTCATATATAACCTAGCTCCTAGCTACAGACTAATAGTTGTGCACCATAAAAGAGAATAACTTTAGCCTTAGTAGTGTGCAACATTAAGTAAAAATGTTAGATAACTGAAAATTAGCAAAAGCTCCATCTAATGGTGTATCCTTGTGCATGCAGGCACACGCCATGCTGACGGCCAGGGAGCGGGGGATGATGTGCTGGCGCCTGAACTACAGGAAGCTGACCCTGGAGGCGTGCAAGGACCTGTTGTCGCAGCAGCCGCCCAAGCTCTGAACCCCTTGTTCGTCGTCGAAGGTTAGACATAGCCTTAGCTACAGACTAATAGTTGTGCATTGTAAAGGGAGTAGGCTCAGCCTTACTGCTTTAGTAGTGGGCAGTGCAACATTGAGTGAAAGTGTCAGCCAACCAAAAATTAGCAATAGCTCCATTTAATGGTGTATCCTTCTGCGTGTAGGGACACGACATGCTGATGTCCAGGGAGCAGGGGCGCCTGAAGTACGAGAGGCTGACCCTGGAGGCTTCACTAGTAGAAAAAGGGCATATTGTCCCGGTTCGTGAGGGCCTTCTGTCCCGGTTTATGAACCGGGACTAAAAGGTCGTTACTAATGCCCTTGGCCTTTAGTTCCGGTTCTTACATGAACCGAGACAGATGGTCCTTCACGTGGCCGCTGCGGCTGGCCCAGGCAGGGGGGCCTTTGGTCCCGGTTGGTGACACCAACCGGGACCAATAGGCATCCACGCGTCAGCATCTAGCTAGAGCTGAGGTTTTTTTTTGAAAGGGGCTGGTTTAGGGGTTTTGGGGGTTAATTTAGGTTGTTATAGGTAGCTAATAGAGAGAAGTGTCCTCTCTTATATCTCCGTGCTTGGTTTACCAACGCTACTGCTATGCCTAAAGATGGCTTAGATTGAAGTGAAGGCAACATGTGGTGCATGTCGAAAGTAACACTAATCCTAACTTGATCAAGTTTGGATTGTACTACTTACGACATGCACCACATGCATGTTGCCTTCACTTCAATCCAATCCATGTTCATTTCACCCGCTGATATATAATAACTCTTCATGCTCGCATCATGCATCATCATATATAATAACAAGTCCTACTAATCATCATCATACAACTCCTACTCGTTATTAATAACAAGTCATACGATCATCATCCTCATAGTCATCGAACCAACCCTTCTTAATTGTTCTTAGCACATGATCATCAGTATTAGGTAGGACCGAAATACCCTCTTTAAGGTAAAATAGCATAAAATAATACAGACCCTGACTCTCCATTATGGAGAATGGAGAACATCCTGTCTCCAATTCTTGCGCTTCGCTTCCTTTTGCTTCCAAGAACCTCCTTATGACTGTCCATACATTTTTTCCATTCCTTGATTTGCAGGTCTTCACTTCTTTTAGAAATCCGTATGGACAGTTGAGATTCGTAGGATGACCTGGACGTATGTTCAAAACATTAAGGCGACCACTCTGATACATCAAATGAGGCACACAATCCTCTGGGATTATCTATTGAAAAACATAGTAATAACTTCATAGTTAGAAATGATGTACTAGTTTTAGAAGTATGCAAAAGATGTACGGATGTTGTAATAGTAAAAAACCTTACCAAGGTATCTCCATCGTAGTTACCGTAGTTCAACACGTGCACTAGTGGCACGTATTGATCATAATGTGGAGGAGTTTTACAATAGATATTGTAATTCTCAAGATCAGTACAAAATCCGACCAGATGATTTTTCTCCTTATAAGTTAACTCAGAGCCATCGGTGTAGTAGGTTCTGTCTACCATGTTCCGCACATTGTTTGAACAATCAAAATAAGCTGTAGATGGAAATAAGTTGTCAACTATTTTGAAATGAACAATATAAATTAGTTAATAACTATGTTTGAGAAACTCACATAGCGGTAGAATTGGAGGCGTATCAACAAGGACCCAAATGTCCATATTGTCTTGCTCGATGTCAGGATCACCAAGATCCATGGTGACAAGCATACCCTCATCAAAACCATACATCTTGCAAAGTTCTTCCCATTTTTTGCAACCAAAATGGGTTACGCTATCAGAATTGTACAGCTTTACTTCAAAATCCACACCATGATGGGTCCTTAGGTGAATTTTCTTTGTTTCAAAACTTTCATGGTCTTCAAAACCCATCCTCCCCAAGACATAGCGTCTTGCATGGCATGGGATAAGCTAGTCGAATTGTAAAAGATGAAAAGTACACGTTGAAATATTTGAAGTCGTGCTTAATTACGAAAAAATAACACTTGTCATCGTTGCGTACCGTTTCAGCATCGAAGGTCTCCTCCAGCTTAATGCTGAAGCGCCGATCTTCGTCAAGGTGAGGCCTGTCGCACATACCTCGGTCGTCGTGGCACCAGTCGCACTCCCCCGGGCGGTTTTTGTCGTCCGAGTACAACATTTCCTATGTTCATAATTCAAATATTAAACTTGTACAATTAAATATATGTACTAAAAAACCTAAATTAGATCATTATTATTCATCACGGGTTGACTATCGGCCTGTCGAGCCTTTTCTTGAAAACTCTCAGCTCACGTGGTGTACATATTCGACCGTCGGTGATGGTAGCTCCTCCTTTCATTCCCGAGTGCATTACACCAAATTGTCTAGCACACGGGAATGAAGCAGAAGCTACCCCCACGACAACAGTCGGGATACTTCGTCCTCTCATATATGATGGAGACTCGACAGACTTAAAGTCAACCCGAGGACTCATATTATAGGACTCATATTGACATGGAGATTTGGCTGGTCTCACCTCGAGGTCGGAGGGGGGTCGGTGACGGTGACGACGGCGCGGATGATGGAGGGGGCTCCTAGATTTCTGTAAAAACAAAAACCCTATAAGCTATCAAGTAATCAAATGCATATGCCTTGCATAGTGCTCTCCAATTTTAGCATTCAAAGTAGGAGTACTTTTCCAATTTAAGCATTCAATAAGCAAAACCAAATCATAAAATAAAGTAGTATTCAAATTAGCATGCATTCAATTATAAGCAAAACTACATCATCTCTTGCGTCCGTACATCGTCGAATATTATCACTAATTAATACACCTCGTATACTATCATACATATAGCATCGCTAATACAACTAGAACCGTAGCGCCCGACGGGTATCGGCGCGGGCGGTGGACACCCAAAGAGAAGGAACCATCACAGGATCATAGCTCCAGTGAGATCCCTGAAGAACCTGCCAGGTATTGTTGGACCTGCCCTCCAACGCAACCATGTAGCGACGGACGTGCTCGCCCTCCACGCTGACACGGTGACGTACCACCTCCGCGGTGTCCGGAAGCCTCGGCACCGTCACTGGCCCACGCGACCGCCACCAAACAAGGATCGGGTCAACGACAGGCTGGCTCCTCACCAACCTACGCCCCCCGGAAGGTAGCACCTCCCAATACCAGCCCGGCGGAGCCTAGTCCCGGACATGGCCCCTCTGATCAAGCCGGTCTCCTCCACCGAGTCGACGACGAGGATGCGGGATAGGCATCGTCGACTAAGATGCGGGAATAATTGCTTGAACTAAAATAAATAAATTATTTCTATTAATTTTTTTGCTAAAAATAAACCACTTCTATAGTAAAATAAAGTAGTTTTACTAAATCAACTAGTTCAACTACTTAGCACTTATTATAAATAAAATAAAGTAGTACTTACTAAAAATAAACTACGTACTTCTATATATAGTAAAATTTAATATAGTTTTACTAAATCAACTAGTTCAACTACTTAGCACTTATTATAAATAAAATAAAGTAGTACTTACTAAAAATAAACTACGTACTTCTATATAAAGTAGTTTTACAAGGGTTCAAGTCCTGATGCTCGCATTTATTCCTGGATTTATTTTAGGATTTCCGGCGATGCGCATTCAGTGGGAGGAGATGTTCCCGTCGATGATGAGGTGCCTACGGTGACTCGTAAATTTCAAGATGATATGTCGGCTCAGTCTTTCGAAGATGGATGCTCATAAGGATAGGGTGTGCGTGTGTGCATTCATAGGGGTACGTGTATGTGCATGTATATGAGCACTTGCGTAAGGATAAGGGATCGGCTAGGTCACGGTTAGAGAAGTAGATTCACATTTTTACTCCTCTAACCGGTTATAAGGCATCAGTTAGAAATGCCTTTAGGAGAAGAGAAGAGATAAAAACACGTACGGCTTAGTGTTCAATACATAGGTGTCCGACTAGGTTTGCTAGTACGACGACGTGCATGTAGTACGTGTCCGACTAGGTTTGCTAGTGCTAGCTCTAGGCTGATGTATACATGCATATACATATAGCTAGGTACAGGCCGGAACCAACGCGTACGTACGTTGTGGTAAATAAAAAGATGAAGACGGCGCCGGGTGTCGTGGGGCTGTGCGACGACGCCCTGGTGGAGATCCTTGTCCGCCTCCCGTCCAAGTCGGTGCTCCGCTGCCGCGCCGTGTGCAAGAGATGGCGCCGCATCACCGCCGACGGCTCCTTCCTGGCCGCCCACGCTGCCCACGCGGCCAGCTGCACGCGTATGACCCTAGCTCCTTGGCAGTGGAAACCATCCGCCTATCTCTTGATCCCAGGCCTAGGCCGATCCGCTTTCTTTGCAACCGAACCCATCTAATGTGGTGCCGAGTATTGTATTCTCTGGACGGCCTGCTGGTGTTGGAGCCACGACCCAGCCGCTACATTATCTGCAACCCGATGACCAGACAGTCAGCCAGCTTGCCGCCGTTGGCTCCACAGCCGTGCTTCACCGCCTTTGCCTGCGGCTTTTACTTGCACGGCTCCTCCAACGAGTATCGCCTCTTGTGCCATTGTTTGCAAGGAGAAGCCAGGGAGCACTCCTACTACATCCTCTCCACTGCCAGCACCTTGCCTCGACGACAGGGCCGCGCACCAACTCCAGCAGACCTACCCACCAGCTGGGTCCGGTATGAAGTTCCTGTGGCTCACTGCGGCATCCTCCATTGGTTCTCTCTGCACCCGGAAGCTACCCGCACCGGCAAGATGCTGGCGTTCCATACGGTTTCCGAGACGTTCCGCCTCATGTCGCGGCCGCCGGAGCGACCCGGCGATACTACCACAAGCTGGAGCTTGTTCGAGCTAGACGGCGAGCTCTGCGTCGCGGCTATGCAAAGCGAGACATCGCTGGACATCTGGGTGTTGCAGGACTACAAGGCGGAGAGCTGGATGCTGCGCCATCGGGTCACAATGTTAGGTGGCAGCAACGCTATGACGATGACAATGGTAGTCTCCGTTGGAAGCGGCGCCATCCTCATTGGAAGTCGCTATTGCGATGTGGCCAGATTGTACAATCTCAAAGACAAGAAGACGCACAAGGATGTAATCTTCGGCCCCTCATTACCCACCTTCTTGCTATTCAATGAGAGCCTCGTGTCGCATGCCTTCTTCGATTCGCCTCCGCACCCTGACTTTGAATCCATAAGCTTCTCTCCTCGCAGAGGAGGTAGCTAGCTAGCCACCTGTTAGGGATAATACATAATCTTGAGTTTGATAATGTTGACTTGTTTGAGAAGTTGCCAGAAAGGCACCAAAACTTTTGGAGCAAGCCTTCCTTTCTTAGTTCATCTGTCGGCTGTCAAAAAGGAAGCTGCTTAGAATGTTTGATGTCGAGATCAACTGTAAAGCTTTCATTAAACCATGGATATCTACCATTCTTAATAAGTTGCTCCCCACTACTCTCTATTCTCTCATCATGCACATTGTCCACATCAGCGATGTGCCATGTCATTATTCATTTTCCAAAAGCTGCCAATAAGTATCAGCGTTAAGTTTCCAAACAATAACATACCGGTCTCTCTCCCTGGCCATCCTCTCTCTCTCTCTTCCAGCACTACAGTCCCTACAGTTACGGACGGCCGAGAAAACCCAGTCAATTTCCCCTTACCTCACGGCCATCCCTAGCCAATCGGGTCCTCCCACACCGCTGCTGGCCCCAAAGCATTTTAGCTCCAGTCACCTAGGCGATAACAGGCGAGGCAGCCTATAACTCGATTGAAGAGCCCAGATGCATCGTCTACCACCTCCCCGTGCATCTCATCTCCCCAGGTTTTTCTTATCGAGTTGCGTCCGTCGGAACAAAGCTCCGGGCGAGCGACCTCGATGCTAAGATGGGCAGCATCTTGCGCCAATGGATAGCGCCTAGAAGGAACTGTCGCACGCCCACAACGAGTCATTGGCTCTCACATGGGCTTTGTTTGGCCGACCACCTCCGACTATCCGTGCGCATGGGCTTCACCCACCCGCGGCTGACCGCCACAGCCCACCTCGCGTGGTCGCGGTGCAACCAAGAACCTTTCCGCCGTCCATTGAACCAGGCTTGACACCCCCGACGTTTTTTAGAGGAAAGGTACAGACCGAGCCCGAGAAAAGGCTCGAACCTCGCCCCGCTTTGAATTAACAAAGCCATCAATCGGGCAGGATTACATCGAGGTACAACAAACATAAACAAAGACAAAGCAACAGATACATGGCGCAGGAGGAAGGCTAAAATGCTATGGCCAAAGAAGAAAGGCTACAACTTGGCCAGAGAAGAAATGGGGCTTTCTCCCTCTAGAGCATGCAAGAAGAAAGAGGCACCGAGCGCGACCACCACACCAAGCAAGCTACCGGAGACACAAGCCGCAGCCCACAACAAGAAGCATGCCGAAGACACTAGCCACTGAACGGGAGCGCCCCAGGAAGACACGGAGAAGAGATTTGCACCGCAGTCACCACGAGAGCCAGACCTCGCCAAGGACACCATCCCTCAGCTGCCGCCGCGTCCAAGTCGCCGTAGAGGGGACCACTATCCCCTCTCGCCCAGGCCGAGGGCGTCGGCCTGCCGGACAGACCGACCACGTGGCGAGGAGGGCATGACGTCTTGAAGAGGAAGCCGGCTGACCATGGCGAAGTGTCACCACTGAAGAGAGAACTGCCGGCATAAAAATCACGCTGCATCCGAGCCACGTCCCCGCAGACCCAAAGTGGAGCCTTCAAGAAGGTAACGGAGCCGTGGCATCGCCGCCGCCCAACCAAGGCTGTGGGTTTTCACCCGGGTGCAGGGGGAGGACGAGGGGGAGGAAGCTGGACCTCGAAGTCGCCTTCAAGAAGGAAACAGCGCCCGGAGCGCCGCCGACGTCGTGGCCGCCGCAGCCGGCCAAGAAATTACTACGATCCAGAGCTCCCAACCTCACATCTGAACAGCCAGCCACCGGATCCAGTCGGACTGACGAGGAGGAGGCAGCAGCACGAGGGCTCCGTCTTCAGATCTGGCGAAGGAGAGGCTGCAGGGAAGCTCTCCACACGGCGCCCGCATTCACCGCTGACTTGCCGCTCGCGCGGCCGAGTGGAGGCGGCCCACAGCACCGGCGCGCCGCCTGCCGCCAGGACAATGCCACCCTCACCAGCAGAGGCCGCCGCCTCAAACCCTAGGCCCGAGCCCGAGCGGCGTCGCGGCCAAGGGCCTCGCCGCCACCCTCATCGGTGGCCGTGCGGGGGACCCGGTGCCCGTCTCCGGTGGCGGCGAGGGAAGGGATCGAGAGGGAGGGGGGAAGCGGCCGGGGAGATTGGTCGCCCCCCGAGTCGCCCTCAACTGGGCCACATCCCGGACGTCCTCCTCTCCAGCATCACCCGTGCCAGAGGTGGGGTTTCCTTCTTATCTTTTCATATGTAACCGATTTTAATTCGAGTTAGATTGATTGGAAGCTCCGGTTTCAAATCAGGACATTTTTGAAGGGCCTCCGGGTGCAAGGAGTGATCTCCGCGTGTGTTGTTCCCCTGGAGGAATAGACATTGCATACTGTACCAAACAACTAGGATGCATGTCTGCTTTGCGTTCCTAATTAATGCGTATGACTGTATATGCAGGTTCCTTTTTCATCCTTTTACTGATTTCTTTCTGAGACTTTAGCGATTGTTTGTGGCATGAGGTTATGTGTGAATGTACAATTTCTAAAATGTACAGATGAGTTGCTGCTAGATGCATGGAGTATGTTTTGTGTGTTTGCTTTGAAGGATGTGTGTTCCTATTACAGATAACCAAACCTGCAAAAGAAAAAGAAAAACTCCGTTATTGGTAGTCATTTTGTCAGGCTCAGTCACAGCTTCAGGCTCCCAGGCGTTTGTGTCATGCTTGGCTAAGGCTTAGTTTTAAGTGGAACATATGTCCATATTTATCAGGAACTATGCTACTTTGTATATGTCAGGTTATTCTTTATCAAAAAATGTCCAGGTACACAATGCCAGTTAATTTCTATTTGGATGCATTGCATGCAGTCTCTTTGTTTCTTGATAGGGCACATTTCTAATAGACAATCAAATTATATTATCTTCAATTATTATGAGACAAATCTCATCAAACTACATGTTACCTTTTATGTTAGTGATACATTCTAATTTCTGAAAAAAGATGCATTTAACTCGCAGTGGAGATGTTCTACAATAGACTAATTTGTCTAATTTCATATAAAAATTGCATTAAAGTTTCAAACAAACTTATATTATATTCCTTTCCATGGTTTTCTATTTTTCACTCCATGATCCTCCTCCAATGCAGTGCTATAAGTTCCGCGGCAACGCGCGGGGTATCATCTAATTATAACAACAAATAACTTTAAATCATGGACGAAACTGTAGAGCTTTCATTAAATCATGGACGTATCTAGCATTATCAGCAATAATAGACATGTACGTGCACCCACCTTCGGTGCACCCACGCAAGAAAACATGCAAAACAAATCAAAAAATTCTGAACTTTGTGTGAATGATCATCAACAAATGTTATGGGGGCTTGTAAAGTTTGGTGGTCAAATAACTTTTGAGGAGCTCTCTACAAAAAAGACAAAATTACAAAATCTACTCAAACAGTACACTTACATTTTGACTAATTTTCAGTGATTTTGTCTTTTTTGTAGAGAGCTCCTCAAATGTTATTTGACTTCCAAACTTTGCAAATGTCCATAACATTTGTAGATAATCATTCCCACAAAGTTTAAAAAAAAATTGAACTGTTTTGATATGTTTTCTTGCGTGGGTGCACCGAGCTGGGTGTAGAAAAACCATTCTCTACTAATAATTATTCAAACTCATATGTATCTAACAATTACAGTAGTTCACAATGAATTTAAATGTAAATAGTAGGTAGCTAATTGGTATAATTACCGAAGAAAACTATTCGGTTCTATATTTTCTAAAGGTCCATGTATGTACCAATTAGCTATGTCTGACAATTGTCTGTGTTCTTATGGTGGAGACGATGCATTCAGCCAAAAAAATCCTAGTGCTAAAACTGCCAAATTCTTTGAAGACACATCACATAAACTGAATTTTGCATCATGGCTACATACACGCATACAAATATGTGCACATCACCTGCATCTGCATATGCAACGGCTTCATAGATGGGAGGACACATGGTATTTTCACCTTCGGGCAAAGAGGAACGACAACCATAGCAGATCAGTCTAATCTTCTGCTGGCCTCATGGGCGCGCGATGTCCGACCCCTGCAGCCGCACCATGGGGCTGGATGGCAGGAGCATAGCCCGTGGCGCCATCACTCGCCGCGCTGCAGCAAGCCTTTGGAGAAGGCCACCGACAGCAGGCAGCTAGCGCCACTCCCTCGCCTCTGGGCCACCTGCGGCTGCTGACGCCTCTGTCGTCTTCTCTTTGCCAGATCGTCAGGGGAGAGGACAGTTATCTAGGAGAAAGTCCTAGGGGCGGGTGCACCAGTGTAGAGGCAGATGAGGCATGGGGGCGATTTGTTTCCTGGGTAGGGGGAAAACCGGTTAAAATCAGGGAATGAGAGGTGTGGTTTTTTCCTGGCAGGATAAAAATCATTGATGGGGAGGGGGGCCTTCGATCGATGGGAGGGCTACTAAACGAAAGGAAGACTACAGTACCACGTGACAAATGTGGTAAGCAATCCAAACAATTCAAAAAAAAAGCAAAACGGCTACAGACTCCCCCTTAGGGCAACCCTAACCGATCTCATAAAAATAGAGGAGTAAACCGGCAGAGTAAAACTTAATGAGGTAAATTTAATCCGCTAAGTTTTGGCCGTTTCTAGCCGATCCCCTAAACTTAGTGGAGTAAAAAAAAATTTGCGTCACCTATTCGGCCACCTAAACACATTTCCTTGCCTTTTTATTTCATTCAACGACATTGGAGTGCATAATTCACCAATTATTCGCCATAAGAGCAAGACCAAAGAAAACAAGAACCACAGTTAGACATTTTAGAACAATTTTTTTAACTGCTCCCACTAGTTGGCTTAATATTTTCTCTATGTCTTCATTATTGATCGATGGAATCTTGAGCTTCGACACTTCTTTCTTTTTCGATTCTAAAGAATTAGACGTTGCTTCACATCTAATCTCATCTCTAATCTCATTTCTAGTCTCATCTCTGGCGTCAACTCTAGCAACTGAGTGCACGAACATCTATCAATTTTGTGCTATCAATAAATCAATGTATTGTTCTTTCCAATACCAAAACTTGCATCCACCCTACACACATAGATGAGCAAACAATGAGCTACCGAAATTGCGTCGATCCGGTGAACAGCTGAATCAAAACAAGCACACACTCCATCATTTGTGCACTTGAAGAACACCCATCCGAGGTGTTGCGGCGTGGTAAACTCAGCGCACCACCTTCTGCGTGCACTCGTCACACTGTATGACCGGCATTGGTGAGCCGCTGTGCCAGCGCCGAGTCCGAACGACGGCCGGACGTGTGTTTGCCTGCGAACCTCCGAGGGGAGAGATTTGAGTGGCTAGAGTAGGAACCGATACCTGCATGTGGCCCGGAGGCATTGCCGTGGCTGCGTGGTCCGTTTCGCAGTCAATCCATGGCAAGGCGCAGCCACCGGCGGCCGGAATTGCCAAATCCGACGGCGATGGCAGCAGCCGCAGATCCATTGGTTTTTCGCCGGCCACGGGATGAGGCGGCGCAAATCCAAGCGGTAGGGGATAGCAGCGGAGCCTACTAAGCATCCCGGCGGCGGGCAGGCGCCGGCGGGGAGTGGGAGGGGCGGCGCTGGTACAAATGCGGCGCGGGAGGGTAGGGGGAGGTAGTGTGGGAGAGGCGCGATTTTTACTCGGCCGCCGCGCGGTGCAGTAAATATAAGAAGATTTTTTTTTGAAAGAGGAGTAAAATTGTATTCCCTTACAGCGAATAAGGGATCAGCTAGGTCCTGGTTAGAGAAGTAAACCGCATTTTTACTTCTCTAGCGGTTATAAGGGATGGGCTACAAATGCCATAGCAGAAGAAGAGAAGAGTTAAAAACACGTACGACTTAGTGTTTGTGTCCGACTAGGTTTGCTAGTACGACGACGTGCATGTAGTACGTGTCCGACTAGGTTTGCTAGTGCTAACTCTAGGCTGATACATATATACATATACATATAGCTAGGTACAGGCCGGAACCAACGCGTACCGGCGTACGTACGTTGTGGTAAAAAGATGGAGACGGCGCGGGGTGGTGTGGGCCTGTGCGACGACGTCCTCGTGGAGATCCTTGTCCGTCTACCGTCTAAGTCGGTGCTCCGCTGCCGCGCCGTGTGCAAGAGATGGCGCCGCATCACCACCGACGGCTCCTTCCTGGCCGCCCACGCTGCCCACGCGGCCAGCTGCACGCGCGAGATGATCATCCGCCCCGGGCACGTGTATGACCCTAGCTCCTTATTGGCCGTGGAAACCATCCGTCTATCTCTTGATCCCAGGCCTAGGCCGATCCGCTTTCTTTGCAACCGAACCCATCTAATGTGGTGCCAAGTATTGTATTCTCTGGACGGCCTGCTGGTGTTGGAGCCACGACCCAGCCGCTACATTATCTGCAACCCGATGACCAGACAGTCAGCCAGCTTGCCGCCGTTGGCTCCACAGCCGTGCTTCACCGCCTGTGCCTGCGGCTTTTACTTGCACGGCTCCTCCAACGAGTATCGCCTCTTGTGCCATTGCTTGCAAGGAGAAGCCAGGGAGCACTCCTACTACATCCTCTCCACTGCCAGCACCTTGCCTCGACGACTGGGCCGCGCACCAACTCCAGCAGACCTACCCACCAGCTGGGTCCGGTATGAAGTTCCTGTGGCTCACCGCGGCATCCTCCATTGGTTCTCTGAGCACTCGGAAGCTACCCGCACCGGCAAGATGCTGGCGTTCCATACGGTTTCCGAGACGTTCCGCCTCATGTCGCGGCCGCCGGAGCGACCCGGCGATACTACCACAAGCTGGAGCTTGTTTGAGCTAGACGGCGAGCTCTGTGTCGCGGCTATGCAACGCGAGACATCGCTGGACATCTGGGTGTTGCAGGACTACAAGGCGGAGAGCTGGATGCTGCGCCATCGGGTCACAATGTTGGGTGGCAGCAAGGCTGTGACGATGACAATGGTAGTCTCCGTTGGAAGCGGCGCCATCCTCATTGGAAGTCCCTATTGCGATGTGGCCAGATTGTACAATCTCAAAGACAAGAAGACGCACAAGGATGTAATCTTCGGCCCCTCATTACCCACCTTCTTGCTATTCAGTGAGAGCCTCGTGTCGCATGCCTTCTTCGATTCGCCTCCGCACCCTGACTTTGAATCCATAAGCTTCTCTTCTCGCAGAGGAGGTAGCTAGCTAGAGTTTAAATTTGTAATATATATATACTAAGTATGTACTCCGTGTTTAGACATGCAAGTGCTAGTTTAGAGCGTCCTCCCTCCTGTCTAGTGTGATTTCTAAATATGTGATGGACATGGCTGATGAATGTAGGCATTTGGACTTTTGGAGAGCTGCTGAGAGTATTGCGAACAGAGCATAATCCAGATATTTATGTTATCTTCTACCAAATATTGCTTAGTTCACCACTGCCTGTCAAAACCCAACTTTGTTTGCCTGCATGCAGATGTAACCTTTTACATTTTCCCCTATTGTCGGTGCACTTTTGTGGTTCTTGTTGTCATTAGTCTGTCAAATTGACACCTCTTTGGTATTGAATCATTGTACAACCAAGATACCGTCTTTGATGCATACTGTTGCAACGGAACCTATGGCTCTTCTAGCCGATTGCCATGGCTGCTTTTTATGTGCAATTTTTTTCTCCTTTAATCCTCGTCCTCACCTTTATGTATATGATCCCTTTAATTTTCTTCCTTTGAAGCATGGAAACGCACGAATTGAAATTTCCCTGGCTGTAGCATGATTGAGCTTGACTATACTAGTACCATCAACATTTTTTTTACTGAACTTGGTTGAATTTTATGAGTACTCGATTGCTGGATTTGACATCGGGTTCTCTCTACATAAGTTGCCTGCTGCAACTTTCTTAAATCTCAGTGACATCACTAAAGCTTTTCAATTAAAATTCACCATCTCATCTGAAGGTCACTTCACTATAACCTACCTACAGACTATTAATGGTGCACCATCAAAGAGAGTAAGCTATCTAAACACAAAATTCTACGGACCTAGTTTATTAATTTTCTAACCCAAACAAAGTTCTCCGTAAACATTTTTTCACAAAATGGATAGCGAAACCGGTTTTCCTAGAACTCAGCTAAAAACTTGTTTTCTATAATCTCATCACTAATCCTCAGAATCCAAACAACCACTAAATCTCAGTCACATTACTAAGCTTTTCAGTTAAAATTCACCGTTCTCATCTAAAGGTCATCTCATATATAACCTAGCTACAGACTAATAATTGTGCACCATCAAAGAGAGTAAGTTCAGCCTTAGTAGTGTGCAACATTAAGTGAAAATGTCACACAACCAAAAATTAGCAACAACTCCATTTGATGGTGTATCCTCTGCATGTAGGGACACGCCATGCTGATATCCATGGAGCAGGGGAGCCTGAAGTACGAGAAGCTGACCCTGGAGGCGTGCGAGGACCTGTTTTCGCTGCAGCCGCCCAAGCTTTGATCCCCTTGTGTCACTTCATATATAACCTAGCTCCTAGCTACAGACTAATAGTGGTGCACCATAAAAGAGAATAACTTCAGCCTTAGTAGTGTGCAACATTAAGTAAAAATGTTAGATAACTGAAAATTAGCAATAGCTCCATCTAATGGTGTATCCTTGTGCATGCAGGCACACGCCATGCTGACGCCCAGGGAGCGGGGGATGATGTGCTGGCGCCTGAACTACAGGAAGCTGACCCTGGAGGCGTGCAAGGACCTGTTGTCGCAGCAGCCGCCCAAGCTCTGAACCCCTTGTTTGTCGTCGAAGGTTAGACAACCATTCTCATCTGAAATCCAGTCCATATATAACCTTAGCTACAGACTAATAGTTGTGCATTGTAAAGGGAGTAGGCTCAGCCTTACTGCTTTAGTAGTGGGCAGTGCAACATTGAGTGAAAGTGTCAGCCAACCAAAAATTAGCAATAGCTCCATTTAATGATATATCCTTCTGCGTGTAGGGACACGACATGCTGATGTTCAGGGAGCAGGGGCGCCTGAAGTACGAGAGGCTGACCCTGGAGGCTTCACTAGTAGAAAAAGGGCATATTGTCCCGGTTCGTGAGGGCCTTCTGTCCCGGTTTATGAACCGGGACTAAAAGGTCGTTACTAATGCCCTTGGCCTTTAGTTCCGGTTCTTACATGAACCGGGACAGATGGTCCTCCACGTGGCCGCTGCGGCTGGCCCAGGCAGGGGGGCCTTTGGTCCCGGTTGGTGACACCAACCGGGACCAATAGGCATCCACGCGTCAGCATCTAGCTAGAGCTGAGGTTTTTTTTGAAAGGGGCTGGTTTAGCGGTTTTGGGGGTTAATTTAGGTTGTTATAGGTAGCTAATAGAGAGAAGTGTCCTCTCTTATATCTCCGTGCTTGGTTTACCAACGCTACTGCTATGCCTAAAGATGGCTTAGATTGAAGTGAAGGCAACATGTGGTGCATGTCGAAAGTAACACTAATCCTAAGTTGATCAAGTTTGGATTGTACTACTTACGACATGCACCACATGCATGTTGCCTTCACTTCAATCCAATCCATGTTCATTTCACCCGCTGATATATAATAACTCTTCATGCTCGCATCATGCATCATCATATATAATAACAAGTCCTACTAATCATCATCATACAACTCCTACTCGTTATTAATAACAAGTCATACGATCATCATCCTCATAGTCATCGAACCAACCCTACTTAATTGTTCTTAGCACATGATCATCAGTATTAGGTAGGACCGAAATACCCTCTTTAAGGTAAAATAGCATAAAACAATACAGACCCTGACTCTCCATTATGGAGAATGGAGATCATCCTGTCTCCAATTCTTGCGCTTCGCTTCCTTTTGCTTCCAAGAACCTCCTTACGACTGTCCATACATTTTTTCCATTCCTTGATTTGCAGGTCTTCACTTCTTTTAGAAATCCGGTATGGACAGTTGAGATTCGTAGGATGACCTGGACGTATGTTCAAAACATTAAGGCGACCACTCTGATACATCAAATGAGGCACACAATCCTCTGGGATAATCTATTGAAAAACATAGTAATAACTTCATAGTTAGAAATGATGTACTAGTTTTAGAAGTATGCAAAAGATGTACGGATGTCGTAATAGTAAAAAACCTTACCAAGGTATCTCCATCGTAGTTACCGTAGTTCAACACGTGCACTAGTGGCACGTATTGATCATAATGTGGAGGAGTTTTACAATAGATATTGTAATTCTCAAGATCAGTACAAAATCCGACCAGATGATTTTTCTCCTTATAAGTTAACTCAGAGCCATCGGTGTAGTAGGTTCTGTCTACCATGTTCCGCACATTGTTTGAACAATCAAAATAAGCTGTAGATGGAAATAAGTTGTCAACTATTTTGAAATGAACAATATAAATTAGTTAATAACTATGTTTGAGAAACTCACATAGCGGTAGAATTGGAGGCGTATCAACAAGGACCCAAATGTCCATATTGTCTTGCTCGATGTCAGGATCACCAAGATCCATGGTGACAAGCATACCCTCATCAAAACCATACATCTTGCAAAGTGCTTCCCATTTTTTGCAACTAAAATGGGTTACGCTCTTAGAATTGTACAACTTTACTTCAAAATCCACACCATGATGGGTCCTTAGGTGAATTTTCTTTGTTTCGAAACTTTCATGGTCTTCAAAACCCATCCTCTCCAAGACATAGCGTCTTGCATGGCATGGGATAAGCTAGTCGAATTGTAAAAGATGAAAAGTACACGTTGAAATATTTGAAGTCGTGCTTAATTACGAAAAAATAACACTTGTCATCGTTGCGTACCGTTTCAACATCGAAGGTCTCCTCCAGCTTAATGCTGAAGCGCCGATCTTCGTCAAGGTGAGGCCTGTCGCACATACCTCGGTCGTCGTGGCACCAGTCGCACTCCCCCGGGCGGTTTTTGTCGTCCGAGTACAACATTTCCTATGTTCATAATTCAAATATTAAACTTGTACAATTAAATATATGTACTAAAAAACCTAAATTAGATCATTATTATTCATCACGGGTTGACTATCGGCCTGTCGAGCCTTTTCTTGAAAACTCTCAGCTCACGTGGTGTACATATTCGACCGTCGGTGATGGTAGCTCCTCCTTTCATTCCCGAGTGCATTACACCAAATTGTCTAGCACACGGGAATGAAGGAGAAGCTACCCCACGACAACAGTCGGGATACTTCGTCCTCTCATATATGATGGAGACTCGACAGACTTAAAGTCAACCCGAGGACTCATATTATAGGACTCATATTGACATGGAGATTTGGCTGGTCTCACCTCGAGGTCGGAGGGGGGTCGGTGACGGTGACGACGGCGCGGATGATGGAGGGGGCTCCTAGATTTCTGTAAAAACAAAAACCCTATAAGCTATCAAGTAATCAAATGCATATGCCTTGCATAGTGCTCTCCAATTTTAGCATTCAAAGTAGGAGTACTTTTCCAATTTAAGCATTCAATAAGCAAAACCAAATCATAAAATAAAGTAGTATTCAAATTAGCATGCATTCAATTATAAGCAAAACTACATCATCTCTTGCGTCCGTACATCGTCGAATATTATCACTAATTAATACACCTCGTATACTATCATACATATAGCATCGCTAATACAACTAGAACCGTAGCGCCCGACGGGTATCGGCGCGGGCGGTGGACACCCAAAGAGAAGGAACCATCACAGGATCATAGCTCCAGTGAGATCCCTGAAGAACCTGCCAGGTATTGTTGGACCTGCCCTCCAACGCAACCATGTAGCGACGGACGTGCTCGCCCTCCACGCTGACACGGTGACGTACCACCTCCGCGGTGTCCGGAAGCCTCGGCACCGTCACTGGCCCACGCGACCGCCACCAAACAAGGATCGGGTCAACGACAGGCTGGCTCCTCACCAACCTACGCCCCCCGGAAGGTAGCACCTCCCAATACCAGCCCGGCGGAGCCTAGTCCCGGACATGGCCCCTCTGATCAAGCCGGTCTCCTCCACCGAGTCGACGACGAGGATGCGGGATAGGCATCGTCGACTAAGATGCGGGAATAATTGCTTGAACTAAAATAAATAAATTATTTCTATTAATTTTTTTGCTAAAAATAAACCACTTCTATAGTAAAATAAAGTAGTTTTACTAAATCAACTAGTTCAACTACTTAGCACTTATTATAAATAAAATAAAGTAGTACTTACTAAAAATAAACTACGTACTTCTATATATAGTAAAATTTAATATAGTTTTACTAAATCAACTAGTTCAACTACTTAGCACTTATTATAAATAAAATAAAGTAGTACTTACTAAAAATAAACTACGTACTTCTATATAAAGTAGTTTTACAAGGGTTCAAGTCCTGATGCTCGCATTTATTCCTGGATTTATTTTAGGATTTCCGGCGATGCGCATTCAGTGGGAGGAGATGTTCCCGTCGATGATGAGGTGCCTACGGTGACTCGTAAATTTCAAGATGATATGTCGGCTCAGTCTTTCGAAGATGGATGCTCATAAGGATAGGGTGTGCGTGTGTGCATTCATAGGGGTACGTGTATGTGCATGTATATGAGCACTTGCGTAAGGATAAGGGATCGGCTAGGTCACGGTTAGAGAAGTAGATTCACATTTTTACTCCTCTAACCGGTTATAAGGCATCAGTTAGAAATGCCTTTAGGAGAAGAGAAGAGATAAAAACACGTTCAATACATAGGTGTCCGACTAGGTTCGCTAGTACGACGACGTGCATGTAGTACGTGTCCGACTAGGTTTGCTAGTGCTAGCTCTAGGCTGATGTATACATGCATATACATATAGCTAGGTACAGGCCGGAACCAACGCGTACGTACGTTGTGGTAAATAAAAAGATGAAGACGGCGCCGGGTGTCGTGGGGCTGTGCGACGACGCCCTGGTGGAGATCCTTGTCCGCCTCCCGTCCAAGTCGGTGCTCCGCTGCCGCGCCGTGTGCAAGAGATGGCGCCGCATCACCGCCGACGGCTCCTTCCTGGCCGCCCACGCTGCCCACGCGGCCAGCTGCACGCGTATGACCCTAGCTCCTTGGCAGTGGAAACCATCCGCCTATCTCTTGATCCCAGGCCTAGGCCGATCCGC
Organism: Triticum aestivum; assembly: GCF_018294505.1. Lineage (NCBI taxonomy): Eukaryota > Viridiplantae > Streptophyta > Magnoliopsida > Poales > Poaceae > Triticum > Triticum aestivum. Next base: position 631,315,232 of record NC_057799.1, read on the forward strand.
TTTCTTTGCAACCGAACCCATCTAATGTGGTGCCGAGTATTGTATTCTCTGGACGGCCTGCTGGTGTTGGAGCCACGACCCAGCCGCTACATTATCTGCAACCCGATGACCAGACAGTCAGCCAGCTTGCCGCCGTTGGCTCCACAGCCGTGCTTCACCGCCTTTGCCTGCGGCTTTTACTTGCACGGCTCCTCCAACGAGTATCGCCTCTTGTGCCATTGCTTGCAAGGAGAAGCCAGGGAGCACTCCTACTACATCCTCTCCACTGCCAGCACCTTGCCTCGACGACTGGGCCGCGCACCAACTCCAGCAGACCTACCCACCAGCTGGGTCCGGTATGAAGTTCCTGTGGCTCACTGCGGCATCCTCCATTGGTTCTCTCTGCACCCGGAAGCTACCCGCACCGGCAAGATGCTGGCGTTCCATACGGTTTCCGAGACGTTCCGCCTCATGTCGCGGCCGCCGGAGCGACCCGGCGATACTACCACAAGCTGGAGCTTGTTCGAGCTAGACGGCGAGCTCTGCGTCGCGGCTACGCAAAGCGAGACATCGCTGGACATCTGGGTGTTGCAGGACTACAAGGCGGAGAGCTGGATGCTGCGCCATCGGGTCACAATGTTGGGTGGCAGCAACGCTGTGACGATGACAATGGTAGTCTCCGTTGGAAGCGGCGCCATCCTCATTGGAAGTCGCTATTGCGATGTGGCCAGATTGTACAATCTCAAAGACAAGAAGACGCACAAGGATGTAATCTTCGGCCCCTCATTACCCACCTTCTTGCTATTCAGTGAGAACCTCGTGTCGCATGCCTTCTTCGATTCGCCTCCGCACCCTGACTTTGAATCCATAAGCTTCTCTTCTCGCAGAGGAGGTAGCTAGCTAGAGTTTAAATTTGTAATATATATATACTAAGTATGTACTCCGTGTTTAGACATGCAAGTGCTAGTTAGGTGCTACTTGGCTTGCATGGCATGCCATCGAGTGTGTCCCTTCCTAGTGTACATAGGTTCCGTGTCCCAGCAGGTTCTTGTCTACTATAGTTTAGTTCAAAGTGAGTTTGTATCCCATTAGGATCGAGTCAGATGTTTCACTACTGAAAAAATCATCTACGCGCCGAGTGTTTTGGCCTACGCCGGGCGGCAAAGCACGGTCTCTCAGCAAACTCAACTACGCCGAGAGCAACGCTACTCGGCGAAGAATGGAACACGGCAAAGACCGGACGTTACCAAGAGCCCAGCGAAAACGGTATGCCGAGAGCCAAACAATAAGCTCACGGCAACAACATGTCACGTGGCAAGTTCGTCAGTGAGTGGCGGCTCCTGACGGTGGGTAGCCTTTGCCGAGAGCCCACACTTTTAGTCTGCTCTTATTTGGTTTTCATGTTCATCTGCATCTGCAAAGTGATCAATCTTAATTGTGAGTTAACTGTCTCGTAGGAGTGATAGCTTGCTTTCATCGAGTTTCTTGGTATGCAAGAGTGCTCTAGGTAAATGTTTTAAATAGCTGGCTATAGCCCCATTATAGCGGTTTGAGCCGGGTGTCCGCCTATATGATTCATGTACAATTGTCAGAAAAAGTCTAAAATAGGCGGCCAAGCCCGCTATTACTCATTTGAAGGCGTAGCAGGCTGTTCAAAACGGTGCTCTAGGTTGGCGAGAAAAATAAGTAATAACTTAACAGGGGGGGGGGGGGGGGGGTTAAATCCATGAAAATCATACGATACCGGCCGGAAATCTTGAGGACCTAGCACGGTGTTGTCACACGGCTCCTGCAAGGTGTGGTAAAAGTTTGAGCATGTTTCGTGGAAGCTTCACCGGGGCCGCTTGTAAACTACCACTGGTAGAAAAAAGGCCTTTAGTCCCGGTTCGCAAAGGCCTTTAGTCCCGACTGTGCAACCGGGACTAAATATGCGCGACTAAAGACCCCCCTTTAGTCGTGCCTCTTACGAACCGCGACTAAAGGCTTTAGTCCCGGTTCTCATGGCTAACCGGGACTAAAGGCCTCCTCCGCAGGTTTAAACCTGGTTTTTCTGCGAATTTTTTTAATTTTTTTAATTTTCAAATTTCTGAATTATTTGAACCTCTAATCTCTAATCACCACCCCTCATCACTGCTCAATTTATCCTCTAATCTCTAATCACCCCTCATCATTCCAAATCATCTAACTTCCCGAACGGTCACCCATCCTCTCACTACTCCAGCCTAAGCACGCTTAACTTTCGGGTTCTATTCTCCCTCGTTTCCAACTCTGCACTTGTTGTTTTCCTGACAATAGTAGGATGTCAATTCTATTAACCCTCAGAAATTTAGCTTGAGCATGAAGTGACACATTTCACTGTTTGAGTTTGAAACTATTGTTTTAAAAAACAATAATTATTTAGTAACACTAATATTTCTGGAATAATTAGTTTGACCATTGTTTGACCACTGTTTGACCACAGTTTGACCAGATTTGACCAAAATTTAAAAAAATTGAAATAATTATTTAGTAACACTAATATTCTAGAATAATTAGTTTGACCATTGTTTGACCACAGTTTGACCACAATTTGAATTTTTTGAATTTTTTTGCCTCTCCAGATCTTAAAAGTCCCGTATCTTTTTTTCTATTAGGTTTTTGAGGATTTTGAAAATGTTTAACGTGGTTTCCCCGTTAAATTCGGATGTAACTTTTTGAGTAGATAATTTTTCATATAAATTTTTTTTCATCCGAGTTCGTATGCAAAAGTTATGCCCATTTTAAGAATTTCCAGAGAGATTTTGCAAATAAAGTCGAAATTCATATTTGTTAATTTTCCCAACAACTAGACCACATATCACATGGGAAACTTATTTTATTTTATTTTTTTGACATTTCCATCATTTTATTTTGTTTTTTGTAAAACTGAAAAGGCGATCCACACGGGGGGGGGGGGGTAGAGTTTAAAAATGAGGCCTCAAATCCCTTTAGTCGCGGTTGGCTAGACCAACCGGGACTAAAGGTCTAACCTTTAATCCCGGTTGGCCAACCGGGACTAAAGGTCTAACCTTTAATCCCGGTTGGTCTGGCCAACCGCGACTAAAGGCCTTCGGGCCAGCCTGAGGACCTTTAGTCCCGGTTGGCCAGGCCAACCGGGACTAAAGCCCCTCCCGTCCGCCAGCTCGCGCTGGGCCCACATAGTTGGTCACGGGTCTCCTCCCGAACCGCGACTAAAGACCCCTTTGGTCGCGGTTCGATTATTTTGGGGACTAATGGGGGCGTATGGAAGCCTCTTTTTATACTAGTGTACACCATCTCCGAGGTAGTATATGGCTACCGAGACAGAACCGTGTCCAGTTTGTGAAGAAAGTGTGGGGTCCGTTGCTCTGTTGGCCTCGAAACTTCTTGTGCTCTCAAAGGAGGCCATTGCATGACACGTGCCAGGCCCCACATTTTTTGTACCTGCCTACAATATTTGAGACATTTATTGCACTCCTAGGGTTTCAACGCGGGAAATTGCAGATCTGTATGGCGGCCACATGAAATCATGTAACAAGCAGTTTGAAAAATCTTATGTGATGTCTTTGCGACATGCGTAGGTCTTGTGTAGGCAAAAGAGGAGCAGGCCCCACCATGGGGGGCCGAATGCACTACTGGAAAAGGGCTTATAGGTGAACCCAAATGTGTCGTGGGCGAGGCAGGTCACCCGCCACTACTAGTTAGCAAAAGTATCTGTGACGAGTGCCACAACGCGCCCGCCAAAACTACTGGACTAGTAGTGGCGGGTGACGTAAATGACCCGCCACAAATAAGCACTGCTGAGCATGACCATGTGATGAATGTGGTCAGTGGCGGGTGTATAGAATAGCTCGCCGCTGCTCTGGAACGCAACACTGGTGGGCACACAATACTGCACGCCACAGTTTAGTGCGTGCAACCAGCACCAATTTTTTCATACCGATATTATCTGTGGCGGACAACTGCCAGCAACCACCACAACTAAGTTAGCTGTGTGGTCATCCCCAAATAAAATCGGCTTTGCCACCCGCTGACGATGACATGTACCTAGGATAGAGTCATAGGCCTGTCCTAAACGCCCTACCCAAGGACACTGCCCTAAAGTCAAGTACATTTAAGAATCAGCAGAAGATACCGACTGAAGTCACATTGGAGTGCAATCCACTCGACCAGATATACCACTCGGATACCCCAATTCCATTCGACCACACGAAGAATCACTTGGAGAACAGAAGGCCTAAAGTCACTCAGGATGGCAACGGTCAGGCATTCACTCCGTAGTCTTAAATCTCATTTTTAACTCTTTATAGCTAGCGTTACCAGTAACCCTGTATTAATGTACATTGAACCCTATGTAACTGAGGGCAGGAGGGGTCCGGCGCACTCTATATAAGCCACCCCCCTCCCCTGGTACAAGGGTTCGCACTCCCTGTAACTGTCACGCATAATCCAGTCGACCAAGCCTCCGGGCACCGAGATGTAGGGCTATTACTTCCTCCGAGAAGGGCCTGAACTCGTACATCTTGTGTGCACAACCTCACCGTAGCTAGGATCTTGCCTCCTCCTACGTACCCCATATTCTTAATGTCAGATTTACTCCCACGACAGTTGGTGCCCACCGTGGGGCAGGTGTCTTAGTGACTTCCGGCGAGGTTGCAGTTTTTCCGATCTCCATCAACATGGTTTCTGGCGGTGGTTTGGCTTGGGGCTGCTAGATCCGTCTCGGCGCGCTCGTTTTCATCGCCGACGACCCCGCCTGGCTCCAAGAGGCCCCCCTCGATGTCGAGGCCCTTCCCATCCACGGGGCGGCGCACTTCCGTGCAAGTGCCTGCGGCAGCCATCGACCCAGTATCGATCGGCTCCCGCATCGTCCACTCATCCAGCTATATGCCGTCGCAAGAGATCTGGTCGATCGCGGCTTTAGCGATGGGTGAAGCATGCGGTGGCCCGCCAGTCGGCCACCCCTCAAGTCGCGGCAATTGAGCTCCACGAATCTCTCTACGGACTATTCGACCCGTCGACTGGTTCCGCCGAGACCCTGTCCAAGTGCGGGAGCAGCGACCCTACGGGGAGGTCTTGATGGTCGACACGCCGCGCAGCCCGCCTGGTTTCCGTCACAGTGGTGGCGGCGATGGTGGCGGCGGTCCGTCGCATGGTCATGACGAGTATCATCCCGAGGCCCTTACTTCTGAGCAGAGGGATGAGTTGCATCGACGCAACGTGGATGTCCTCCACACCCCCATCATCAGAGAAACCTCTGAGGCTCGGGCCTTGGAGGCTGCGCGCCTGGCCACCTTGGCTGAGCGCGCACGACTGGAGAATCTCCAATATTCACTCGATGAACGCACTCGTCGGCAGATTCCTGAATCCAGTCGATGCCACCGTCAGTTGTTTCCGCCTGAACCTCAGGTATATCGGACACCAGTCCAGAATCTTGCAGCTGCAACTCGTATAGCAGAGTCGATTCAGCCATCCCGTTCAGAGGCTGGTAGGGGTTTGATGTAGATCCGAGCGTTGCTCCGGGCAGCAGGGGAGCAAAACTCAACCGTTTCCCAGTCGCGCAACAGGATCCACAGCAGGTCTGTGGTGGCGGACACAGTCCTGTCGGCTCATAGCCCAAGATCGCCTCTATGGCGTGAGGGTCGTGGGCACCGCCAGGAGCAGGACCTGGATCAGAACCACGGGCAATATGATCATCGATTCGGCCGTCATGACCGCCGTCGAGTGCCCACGCCCCCTCCGAGGGGCGGATCGTACGCGCCCCGGCGGTATGATGACAGGCAGCCGTTCGGTGATGAGCGGAGAGCTCCAGTCGACCCAAGAGAGCCCAGATTTGATGCAAGATCAGTTCTTGTACAAGGTCTGGTCGGCAAAGGCCGGGCACACAGAGAAGGACAAGGCAGAGACCGTCCAACTGGGAGCAGAGTGCATGTTTCTGGGCCCGAATGTTTCAGTAGAGCCATCAGAGCTGCTGAGATCCCTCCCAACTTCAGGTTGGTGACGGGTGTGAGTAAGTTCACCTGTAAGTCGAAGCCCAACACTTGGCTGGAAGATTACCAAGTGGCAGTGCAGATTGGTGGTGGGAACGACAATGTGGCCATGAAGCACCTCCCCCTGATGCTTGAGGGTTCGGCCAAAGCTTGGTTGAATCAGTTGGCCCCTGGTAGTATTTTCAGCTGGGAAGAGTTGGCCCGAGTGTTCTCTAAAACATTCGAGGGCACTTGCAAGCGACCAGCCGGGCTGACTGGGTTATAGCATTGTGTCCAGAAACCAAATGAGACCTTGAGAGATTACATTCAGAGGTGGACTACCCTTCATCATACAGTGGAAATGTGTCACAGCACCAAGCAGTTTGCGCCTTCAAAGAGGGCGTCCAGTACAGAGAGCTCAACCTGAAATTCGGTCAGACAGGAGATATGACCCTGGCCCGAATGATGGAATAGCCACTCGGTATGCTAACGGCGAAGAGGAAGACCGACTCCGCAATGGAAAGAATAAACCAGTCGCCCAAGACACCGGAGGAGGAAATTCCAGTCGAAAGCAGAAGCGCAAAGCTGAAACTGCAGGTCCTGCTGAAGCCGCAATTGTGAACCAAGGGAAGTTCAAGGGGAAGCCCAAAGGGCCGTGGGTCCCCAAAAAAATTGAAAGATCGAGCGGGAAATGATGTTCTTGATTTGCCGTGCCACATACACACCAAAAAAGATGAAGAGGGTAACCGGATTTACCCCAAGCACACCACTCGACAGTGTCGACTCCTGATTCAGAGCTTCCGAGAGGGTCAGCCCAGCGAAAAAGAGAAGGAATCTGATAAGGAAAAGGACAAAGAGGAAGATTATGGTTACCCCAATGTCAATGCCACTTTAGTGATTTTTTCTGACGTCGAGAGCAAAAGTTGATTGAAAGTTATCAACCGAGAAGTGAACATGGTTGCTCCGGCAACTAAGACATATTTGAAGTGGTTGAAGACTCCCATTACATTCGACCAGTCCGATCACCCAGCGCACGTTGCTACCCCCGGGCGGCAAACATTGGTGGTCGACCCAGTCGTTGGGGCCACCGGCTGACCAAGGTTCTGATGGATGGTGGCAGTGGTTTGAACATTCTGTATGCTGAGACCCTCCGGGGGATGGGCATTCCGATATCCAAGCTCAGTGAGAGCAACATGAGGTTCCACGGAGTCATCCCAAGAAAGAAAGCCGATTCACTTGGTCAGATCACTCTTGATGTGGTTTTCGATGATTCAAAAAATTACCGTAAGGAAAAGTTTACATTTGAGGTGGTGGATTTTCACAGTGCCTATCATGCTATTCTGGGCAGGACTGCATATGCTCATTTCATGGCTCGACCATATTATGTGTACCTCAAGTTGAAGATGCCTGGCCCCAGGGGCGTGATCATAGTCACAGGGAATCAGCAAAGGGCAGAAGAGTGCCTCCAGAAGGGCTCAAAGATTGTCGATGAGCAAATTGTAGTAGTAGAAATGAAAGAGTACAACAAGAATGCAGATCCGAGTGATTTTCTACGAGCTAAGAAGCATCCTTCAGAGTCCGCATTTCAGTCGGCCGGTGAAACAAGGCCTGTCCATATTCACCCGACTGATCCCAATGCTGCTCCGACCCACATCTCAACAACACTTGACAGCAAATAGGAAGAAGCGCTCATCCAGTTCCTCCGTGAGAACTGGGACATCTTTGCATGGAAACCATCTGACATGCCGGGTGTACCCAGGGGACTGGCTGAGCACCGTTTGCGAGTCGACCCAAAAGCGAAACCTGTCAAAGAGCATCTCCGTCGGTCCGCCGTGGAGAAAAGGAAGGCAATTGGCGAGGAGCTGGCTTGGCTTCTGGCAGCTGAGTTCATCCGCGAGATATACCACTCCAAGTGGCTCGCCAATGTTGTCATGGTCCCCAAGAAAGATGATTCACTTCCTATGTGTATCGATTTCGAACACATCAATCGGGCCTGCCCGAAAGATCATTTCCCTCTCCCCCGCATCGACCAGATTGTTGACTCAACTGCGGGGTGTGAGCGTTTGTCGTTTTTGGATGCGTATTCTGGGTACCATTAGATCCGACTGTATGAACCCGACGAAATAAAAACAGCCTTCATCACCCCATTCAGGTGTTTTTGCTATGCTACCATGCCTTTTGGCCTCAATAATGCTGGCGCCACGTTCATGCGCATGATTCAGAAGTGCCTGCTCACTCAAATCAGTCGGAACGTGGAAGCATACATGGATGATATCGTGGTCAAGTCACGCAAAGGTTCCGACCTATTGACTAACCTCGCTGAAACCTTTGCCAACCTAAGAAGATATGATATCAAGCTCAATCCGTCAAAGTGCACATTCGGAGTCCCGGGCAGAAAGTTACTCGGTTTCCTTGTTTCCGAACGAGGGATCGACGCAAACCCAGAAAAGGCTGGAGCAATTCTCCGAATTAAAATCCCCATGCGTTTACGCGACGTTCAGAAGCTTACTGGTTGTTTGGTTGCATTGAGCTGATTCATCTCTCGTCTCGGTGAAAAGGCATTGCCTCTTTACCGACTGATGAAGAAGTTTGATAAGTTCGAGTGGACTCCTGAAGCCGAAGCAGCGTTTGTAGAGCTCAAACCCCTTCTTTCCACCCAGCCGGTGCTTGCTGCCCCAATCAACAAAGAGCCTCTACTACTGTATATCGCAGCCACTGGACAGGTTGTCAGCACAGTGCTCACAGTCGAGCGGGAAGAAGAAGGCAAAGCCTACAAAGTTCAACACCCAGTGTACTCTATTTCTGAAGTCTTGACTCCGTCCAAGCAAAGATATCCGCATTATCAGAAGCTTGTTTATGGAATTTACTTGACCACGAAGAAAGTTGCACACTACTTCGCAGACCACTCGGTTTTAGTCGTCAGCGACGCTCCATTATCAGAAATTCTGAACAATAGGGACACAACTGGTCGAGTGGCAAAGTGGGCGATTGAACTCCTTCCCTTGGATATCAAGTTCGAGGCAAAGAAAGCAATCAAGTCTCAGGCAATAGCAAATTTCCTCGCCGAGTGGATTGAACAGCAACAACCGACTCAGATTCACTCAGAACATTGTGTTGGAAATATGCCCTAGAGGCAATAATAAAATGGTTATTATTATATTTCCTCGTTCATGATAATTGTCTATTATTCATGCTATAATTGTGTTATCCGGAAATCGCAATACATGTGTGAATACGTAGACCACAACATGTCCCTAGTGAGCCTCTAGTTGACTAGCTCGTTTATCAATAGATGGTCACGGTTTCCTGACCATGGACACTGGATGTCATTGATAACGAGATCACATCATTGGGAGAATGATGTGATGGACAAGACCCAATCCTAAGCATAGCACAAGATCGTGTAGTTCGTTTTGCTAGAGCTTTTCTAATGTCAAGTATCATTTCCTTAGACCATGAGATCGTGTAACTCCCGGATACCGTAAGAGTGCTTTGGGTGTACCAAACGTCACAACATAATTGGGTGACTATAAAGGTATACTACAGGTATCTCCGAAAGTGTCTGTTGGGTTGACACGGATCGAGACTGGGATTTGTCACTCCGTATGACGGAGAGGTATCTCTGGGCCCACTCGGTAATGCATCATCATAATGAGCTCAAAGTGACTAAGTGGTTGGTCACGGGATCATGCATTACGGTACGAGTAAATTGACTTGCCGGTAACGAGATTGAACGAGGTATTGGGATACCGACGATCGAATCTCGGGCAAGTAACGTACCGATTGACAAAGGGAATTGTATACGGGATTACTTGAATCCTCGACATCGTGGTTCATCCGATGAGATCATCGAGGAGCATGTGGGAGCCAACATGGGTATCCAGATCCCGCTGTTGGTTATTGACCAGAGAGTCGTCTCGGTCATGTCTGCGTGTCTCCCGAACCCGTAGGGTCTACACACTTAAGGTTCGGTGACGCTAGGGTTGTAGAGATATTAGTATGCGGTAACCTGAAAGTTGTTCGGAGTCCCGGATGAGATCCCGGACGTCACGAGGAGTTCCGGAATGGTCCGAAGGTAAAGAATTGTATATAGGAAGTCCAGTTTCGGCCACCGGGAAAGTTTCGGGGGTCACCGGTATTGTACCGGGACCACCGGAAGGGTCCCGGGGGTCCACCGGGTGGGGCCACCTATCCCGGAGGGCCCCATGGGCTGAAGTGGGGAAGGGAACCAGCCCCTGGTGGGCTGGTGCGCCCCCCTTGGGCCTCCCCTGCGCCTAGGGTTGGAAACCCTAGGGGTGGGGGGCGCCCCACTTGACTTGGGGGGCAAGTCCCCCCCTTGGCTGCCGCCCCCCTTGAGATGGGATCTCTAGGGGGCCGGCGCCCCCAGGGCCCCTATATAAAGAGGGGGGAGGGAGGGCTGCGCACCCCTGCTCCTGGCGCCTCCCTCTCCCTCTGCAACACCTCTCCCTCTCGCTGAGCTTGGCGAAGCCCTGCCGAGATCGCGGCTGCTTCCACCACCACGCCGTCGTGCTGCTGGATCTCCATCAACCTCTCCCTCCCCCTTGCTAGATCAAGAAGGAGGAGACGTCTTCCCCAACCGTACGTGTGTTGAACGCGGAGGTGCCGTCCGTTCGGCGCTAGGATCTTCGGTGATTTGGATCACGACGAGTACGACTCCCTCAACCCGTTCTCTTGAACGCTTCCGCTCGCGATCTACAAGGGTATGTAGATGCACTCCTCTCTCTCGTTGCTAGATGACTCCATAGATTGATCTTGGTGAAGCGTAGAAATTTTTTATTTTCTGCAACGTTCCCCAACACATTGGACTATGTTCTTCGATGGGTCCAAAATGTTGAATGGTTCTGGTGCTGGAGTGGTCCTGGTATCCCCAAGAGGCGACAAGCTCAGTTATGTCCTCCAGATTCACTTTGATTCTTCGAACAATGAAGCTGAATATGAGGCACTTCTGTATGGGTTGCGTATGGACATCTCACTCGGCGTCCGTCGCCTGATGGTTTACGGCGACTCAGACTTGGTGGTCAATCAAGTGATGAAGGAGTGGGATATCAGGAGCCCAGCTATGACTGGTTATTGTAATGCAGTAAGAAAGCTGGAGAAGAAGTTTGAGGGGTTAGAGCTCCACCACATACCCTGAATAAAGAATCAAGCTGCTAATGATTTGGCAAAGTTAGGTTCCACTCGAAAACCTATACCTAGCAATGTTTTCTTGGAGCATCTCCACACCCCGTCAGTTCAAGAAGATCCTTTTACAGAGGAGCCCCCGCAACCGATAAGCTCAACCAATCCAACTGAGATCAAAGTCCCGGCTGTGGTTGACCTGATCATGGAGGTTTTGGTGATCACCCCCGACTGGACGGTGCCATACATAGCATACCTGCTCAGGAAGGAACTCCCAAAGGATGAAGATGAGGCCCGCCAGATCGTCCGCCGATCCAAAGCCTTCACCGCAATAGGTGGACAGCTTTACAGAGAAAGCGTTACCGGAGTTGCCCAGCGCTGCACTCCAGAAGAAGGTCGACTGATCCTAAATGAGATCCACTTGGGGACTTGTGGTCACCATGCGTCCTCTCGGACCATCGTGGCCAAAGCATACCGAGCAGGATTCTACTGGCCGCGTGCAAATGAGATGGCTAAAGATATAGTCGACAAGTGTGATGGTTGCCAGTTTTACTCAAACATGTCTCACAAGCCTGCATCTGCCTTGAAGACTATTCCACTCGTCTGGTCATTTGCAGTTAAGGGGTTGGACATGGCTGGACCTTTCAAGACCGGCAGAAGTGGTTTTACTCATTTGCTCGTGGTAGTCGACAAATTCACCAAATGGATCGAAGCCAAGCCTATCAAGAATCTTGACTCAAGCACTGCCATCAGTTTCATCAGAGAGCTGATATTCAGATATGGAGTTCCTCATAGCATTATCACAGATAACGGCTCCAACTTTGATTCTAATGAGTTCAGAGCATTTTGCGCTTCCCAAGGCACTCGAGTCGATTACCCATCCGTTGCGCACCCGCAGTCGAATTGGCAGGCAGAGAGAGCGAATGGCTTGATCCTTCAAGGGCTGAAGCCCGGACTGATGCGCGACCTCAAGCATGCTGCTGGAGCTTGGGTGACAGAGTTGCCATCTGTCTTATGGAGACTGAGAACAACTCCCAACCGGTCGACTGATCGGACTCCCTTCTTCATGGTGTACGGAGCTGAAGCCGTGCTTCCGAGTGATCTGTTGCACAATGCACCCTGAGTGGAACTCTTCTCAGAAGCTGAAGTAGAACAGGCACGTCAAGATGCAGTAGATATGCTAGAAGAAGAGCAAGAAATGGCTCTGATCCGGTCGACCATCTATCAGCCAGACTTGCGCCGGTTCCATGCCCGAAATGTTAGAGGCCGAGCATTTCAGGAAGGAGATCTGGTTCTCCGAGTGCACGAGAAACGACCTCACAAGCTTGCTCCAACCTGGGAAGGACGCTTCATCATCACCAAGGTGCTCCACAACGGGGCGTATCACCTCTACAACGTAGCCAAGAAAGAAGATGAGCCACGCTCGTGGAATGCGGAGCTGCTCCACCGTTTTTATACTTAAGCACTCGGATCGATGAGTTGTAATAAGAATCCTTTTGTTTTCTTATCAAAGACAAGATTTTGGCAGTATCTTAATGATTGTTACCCCATAAGCATATGTGTTCAAATCCCCCAATGGGTGGCTTAGCCACGAACCCGATTCGCCTAAGTTTCAAAAACACTCCGAGTTAAGAGCAACCCTCTCACTCGGGGGCTTAGCCGCGAACCCGATTCGGCTAAGTTTCAAAAACTACTCCGAGTGGAGACCAATCCTCCCACTCGGCGGCTTAGCTGCAATCCCGTACTCGCCTAAGTTACAACACCACTCCGAGTGAAGAGCAACCCTCTCACTCGGGGGCTTAGCCGCGAACCCGATTCTCCTAAGTTTCGAAAACTACTTCGAGTGGAGAGCAATCCTCCCACTCGGGGGATTAGCTGCGATCCCGTACTTGCGTAAGTTACAACACCACTCCGAGTGAAGAGCAACCCTCTCACTCGAGGGCTTAGCCGCGAACCCGATCCGCCTAAGTTTCAAAAACTACTCCGAGTGGAGAGCAATCCTCCCACTCGGGGGCTTAGCTGCGATCCCGTACTCGCCTAAGTTACAACACTACTCCGAGTGGAGAGCAATCCTCCCACTCGGGGGCTTAGCTGCGACCCCGTACTCGCCTAAGTTTCAAAACTACTCCGAGTGGAGAGCAATCCTCCCACTCGGGGGACTTAGCTACGACCCCGTACTCGCCAAAGTTACAAAACTACTCCGAGTGGAGAGCAGTCCTCCCACTTGGGGGCTTAGCTGCAATCTCGTACTCGCGTAAGTTACAACGCTACTCCGAGTGGAGAGAAATCCTCTCACTCGGGGACTTAGCTATGACCCCATACTCACCTAAGTTACAAAACTACTCCTAGTGGAGAGCAATCCTCCCACTCGGGAACTTAGCTGCGACCCCGTACTCGCCTAAGTTACAAAACTACTCCGAGTGGAGAGCAATCCTCCCACTCGTGGGACTTTGCTGTGACCCCGTACTCTCCTAAGTTACAAAACTACTCCGAGTGGAGAGCAATCCTCCCACTCGGGGGCTTAGCTGCGATCCCGTACTCGCCTAAGTTACAAAACTACGTCGAGTGGAGAGCAATCCTCCTACTCAGCGGCTTGGCTGCATACTCAGAGCTGCGTCACAAGTACAACGTATGGTTGCACTCGGAGCTGCGCCACAAATAAAACTTATGGTTGCACTCGGAGCTGCGCCACAAGTACAACATATGGTTGCACTCGGAGCTGTGCCACAAGTACAATGTATGGTTGCACTCGGTGCTGCGCCACAACTACAACGTATGGTTGCACTCGAAGCTGCGCCACAAGTACAAAGTATGGTTGCACTCAGAGCTGCGCCACAAGTACAACAGCTATTCCGAGTGAAGAGTCAAGTTTCACTCGGAGTAAAAAAATCTGAAAGTGGTGAAGACAAAGCAACCATATTCAAAAGAAAAACCAAGTTCAGATAAATCCATGAAGGTTCAGAACCACGAACAAAAGTACTTGGACGTCAGGCCTGAAAGAGTTTAACGGTTACAAAATCGCTCGACATTTCGAGGCAAATAAAGTCAAGACACCAAGTTTTTCACTCGGAAGGAGGAGGGCTAGCTGGCTCGATGAACTCATCCAGGTCGATTCCATCTGCAATACGAGTGGCAGCATCGATGAAGGTCTCCATGAAGGACTGGAACTTAGGGTGCAAGTGAGACCGGTTGCGGCAGCCCGCATCCCGCGCTTTAACCCGCGAGCGGCCACGCGGGAGACGCGGGTCGTGGTATGCGGGATACGCAGGCCGCCGCGACGCCATCTGCCCGCCAACTATATGCATGTATCAAAGATTTTTGCCAACACCCTCAAAAAACAAAAAAATCGCCGATTGATATGAGCTGATACACATGCATGCGTGAGCAATATTTGGTATTTGTACGCGGGCTATTTGCACGCGTGATCGAGTCGACGACCGTTGGCCGCAGCCAACAACAACGTGAGCGCGGTGGCGCCGTCGTCGCCCATGTGGACCCCAGGACCAGCACGAGCCGGCGTTGGCGGCCGTCCCTCGCGTTGGGCTCCGCGCCGCCCTGGCCTGCACCATCCTGGGCGTCGTGTCCGTCTACGCGCCGCCGGCCCTCAAGCGCCACCTCACCTTCCCTGCCTTCTCCTACGTCGTGACGGTCATCATCGTCACGGACGCCACCGTCCGCACCGCCCTGTGCGCCGCGGCCAGCGCACTCCACGCCACTGTCATGGGCGCCATCCCCTCCGTCCTGGCGCTCTGGCTGGCGCACCGCACAGGCGCCACCGAGTCGGTGCTGGCCACGTCGGCCCCGGTGGCGCTGAGCACGTACGCGGTGGCGCTGCCAGAGTCGCCGGGCCCCGTGGCGAAGCGGATCGCGCTGGGGCAGATCATCATCATCTACGTGGCCAAGTTCAGGCGAGGGGACCGGATGAGCCACGAGCTGGTGCTGGGGCAAGATGACGCGTGCAAATATACAGAAACAATAGCGCATACGTATAAATGTGTGTGTATGCGGGCAAATTGCGGACGCCTCCGGACATCCGTGTAAACCCGCTTGACTTTTGCGTACAGCAGCGGGAGCCCACTTATGATGTGTTTAGCGGGGCGGCGTTGCGGGATTGGCGGGCAGCCCGCGCCGCTTGCACCCTGAACTGGAACTAAAGCTTCTCGGTATTGGCGACCTTGAGTGCTGCCAGCTTCTCTTCTCTAACTTCTTTGCAATGAACATGGACCAGAGACAGAGCCACGTCCGCGCCGTACCGAGCAGATGACTTCTTCTATGCCTGCACTCGACCAGGGATTTCATTGAGTCGAGTCATTCGAGACTCGAGGTCATTCTGGAATGTCACACCTGGCCAGAGCTCCGTGTCGATCCGCGACACCACCACTTTCAGACGAGCAAGATAATCCATAACACTGGCGAGGCGAGATTCCAGTCGTAGCACGTTCATCGCGGCTTCATCTTTGACAGGGGAGTTTATGGCGTCCAGATTCGTCTCAATTCGCCCAGTCTCTTCCTCAAAATTTTGACAGAATTCTGCACACGCAGAAAAATAATGAGTTGACAGTCATACGATGAGTCGGCAGTTGCAAATCAGTTGGACAAGGAAAAGTACGTTTGAGCATAAGTAACATCTTCTTGGCAAGGCCTCCCAGATAAGTATCCAGTTCGTCTCTCCTTCGAGTGAGATCTCCGACCTTGTCGGTCAAGGCCACCTTATCCTTCTTCAGCTGCACGACTTCTTTGCTTGCTTCATCAATGGCAGTCTTCGACTTGGTGTTTTCTTCTTCCAACTTGCCGACTGAAGCCAGCTTCTTATCAGCAAGTTCTTTTTTCTCTCGCGCCGTCTTCTACGCTGCTGCAAGGTCGAGGTACTTCTGCTCCAGAGCCTGCTTCATTTTGTCTAAAAAATAACATTCTTCAAACGAGCTTGGAGTTGTCTGTTTTCACTACGCACATCTGTTCGAGTGGAGTCACTCGGTTCAAAAGACGAAAAGAAAATATGACAAGGCGAACAGTCGACAAGTTATTACCTCCCATGGCAGCTGCTTCATCCTTAGCCTTCTGTAAATTCTCCTTGGCCAACTCCAGGTCCAGATTGAGTTGGATATGTTTCCGCTCCAATTCAGCGAACTGGGCCCCGAGCTCACAAGATTTCTGCAGTCAACAAATAAGACACGTCGGGCGACAGAAACAAAGAACGATTGCTTCCGAGTGATAAGATACAAGTTCAAGTTATTACGGCAAAAAGAGTTCTAAGACTACTACTGAATCAAACATTCAATAGTAGTCTCGGGGACTACACCCAGTGGGTGCACTTGGCCTGCCCCCACTGGTTCGACTTCCCACTCGACATGGCCCGTCCAGTCCAAGTGGAAGGAGTAAAACGACAACAACATTTACGCTCAGACCACCACCGAATGCCCGCAGTCGACCGCGGTCTCGAGGACTACACCCAGTGGGTGCACTTAGCGTGCCCCCACCGGCTCAGAGTTCACTCGGCAAGATCTGTCCAAAGCCGAGCGAATATACTACAAACAAACAAGTTCTAAGACCCCCGCCGAATCAAACATTCGATGGCGGTCTCGGGGACTACACCCAGTGGGTGCACTCGGCGTTCCCCCACTGGTTCAGAGTTCACTCGACAAAGGCTGAGTGATTCAACTGAAAAAGCTACAAAGCGAAAGAAGACACCCAGTGGGTGTACAGATGCAAGTTCATGATAGATGCACATAAGGTTTGAAAATGCTCATCCACGGACATCTTACGAATAATAAAGCAGTAGTTTTCAAGTACCATATCCTAACAGAGCAAAGATCAAGCTAAAAGACCAGTCGGAAATCAACTCACCTGGACGTTGGTTTGAAGGGCAAAGCTGGCATCGTAGGCAGCCTTGTTGGCCTTGTGCACCACCTTCATTTGCTCCATCATAAGGCCTGCTTGGCGTATAGCTTCCTTAGTAGCGCTTACTTGGTCCTCTCGGACATGATGGGTAACAGAGAGCGGAGTTGGTGGAATAGATAGGGCAGCCAGGGGATCTGAAGCATGGAGTTTCACAGACGGAGCAAGGACTTGGGCAGCCGACGCCGAAGGACGATCAGTCCACACAGGATCGACAAAAGAAACAAAAGCCCGAATTGGATCTCCGGATTGCTGGATGACTGGTTCTGGCGCAGATGTCGACTGAGGCACCTTGGTGGCAAGCACCCTCCTGCTCGAAGTTCTGCCCTTTCTTCCTGTGTTCTTCTGAGGCACGTCTTCATGGTCATCGTCGTGTAGAAGTTCAATAACATTCGGTGGCGCTACAAAACACCTGACCGCAAGAGTTCAGTCGACCAACAGAACAATTGACTAAGTGAAGGCCAGGCTGTGGAGTTGTACCTGCTCGAGAAGTAGCCACATCTACAGTCTCCTCGTCATCTTGCTCCTTGTCAATATTCATGGACGTCCCAGAAGTAGCGACAGGAACATCCACCTTGATCTTGGGCAAGGCCTTCCGAGGTTTCGATGGGGCGACCTTGGGCTGCTTAGCAGCCTTTTCAGACGGTTCCGGAGACGAAGTCCGAGTGCGCTTTTGCACTTGTACGCTTGGAGGAGCCGCCTTGCTGCACCCACCTGCAGGGTCTTGGGACTGTTTGGATCGATGTTCTGAGCGGGGCGGCGAGTCGATCTCCTCACTGCCGCCCGAGTCGTCGCTGTCATCTTCATTGTCATCTGGGGGTTGCCAGTCGCCACTCTCGTTTGTGCTCTTCTCTCCTTCCTGGAACTGCTCTCCGTTTGGCATCGAATACATCTTGGTGTAGATCTGCAAGGTGCAAGTCAGCAAGAGTCAGTGGGATGTAAGAGTGTTTACAAGTTAAAAGAAGAAATCACTCGGTATTTTGAACATAACCTCTTCCGGCTATTGGTTGGTGTCGAATGGCTGAACTCTCCTAGACCCCCTTGGGTTGTCCTTGTTTCCGGTGATACTTCGCAGCCACTGAGCCACCATCTCCTCGGTGACCTCCTCTAGGTGGACCCGAGCGGTGTCTCCAGGGCCTGAGTACATCCACATCGGGTGGTCTCGGGCTTGGAGAGGGTGGATGCGTCGACTGAGGAGCACCTCCAACAGATCCATGCCAGTCACCCCCTCCCGGACCAAGTTGACAACCTGGTCGACTAAAAGATTCACCTGGCCTCTCTCCTTGGGGGCCACGGTCAATGAAGAAGGTTGGCGGAGTCATTCCATAGTGAAAGGGGGGAGGCCGGTCGACTGACCAGGAGTCGGAACATCCTTGCAGTAGAACCAGGTCGACCGCCATCCCCGAACTGACTCAGGAAGGGTAATTGAAGGAAAAGTACTCCTACCTCTGGTCTGAATCCCTAAACCCCCGCACATCTGAATCACATGCGTCTTTCCGTCAGTCGGATGGGCTTTCTTCACCGACTGAGATCGAAAAGTGAAGATATGCTTGAACAGACCCTAGTGCGGTTGGCAACCCAAGAAATTTTTGCAAAGCAGCAAGATACGTGATGGTGTTCAGAGGGAAATGGTGGATTTGGGCATCGAAGAAGTTCAAGAAACCCCTAAATAATGGGTGCGGAGGAAGAGAGAAACCTCGGTCGACATGGGTGGTGACGAGGACACGCTCACCCTCGCGTGGCTGGGGCTTAGATTCCCCGTCCGGCAATCTCCAAGACTTGTCAGTGATCAGGCCATCCTCAACGAGCTTCTCCAGGTCGTCCCACTCGACTGTGGAGCGGATGCAATCTCCCTGGATCTAGCCCGGCGGCAGACCGGACTGTGATGACGTCCCCCGAGCCGTCTTCTTGCCCTTCTCCATTGTTGTCGCCTTCTTCGCGCGCTCCAGGGCCGCCGTCTTGTCCTTTCCCATTGCGGCGGACTACACATGGACAGAACGGCGGCGGCGAGAGTAGAGGAAGATGCGGTGGGGAAGCAGGGGAAGAAGAGAGAGAATGAGGTGCACCGTGCAAACGCGTCGGCCTCGACGCCTTTTATGGGCCTACTGCCAAGTGGCTGATCCGTGGGCCCAAGCAATCCTGTCAAATCCCACGACGGTCGCTCACCCGATACGTGGCGGAAAAGGCAGTGCAAAAATCGAGGCGTCCCTATCTACCCACTCCGATTACTGCGGCACGCTTCGTCCCGCGCGCTTCCCCGAAATTTTGAATCCCATGATATCCGGGAACTGCAGAGCAACCAATCGTGCCGAAGATTTCGCACCATATCAGCACTCGAAGATTGTCAGTATAGTCCACTCAACGACCTCTGAATCGATCAAGGCGACTAAAATGAGGTTGAAGTTTCAGCATGACCTCTGAATTACAATGTCTAGTCAGTCCTTGATCTTTAAAGGTGCTCTGCATTTATGTTTGCGGTCTCATAAAGGGCTAGCGAGATACCATCTTGTTATATCATATCATGATTGTTTTGAGGAAGTGTTGTCATCCGAGATTTATTATTATTGCTCGCTAGTTGATTATGCTATTGATATGAGTAAACATGAGACCTAAGATTTATTGTGAATATGGTTAGTTCATAATCTTTGCTGAAAACTTGAATGCTAGCTTTACATATTTACAACAACAAGAGCAAACAAAGTTTGTAAAAGTTTTTCTTGATTCACTTTCAGTTTGTCAACTGAATTACTTGAGGACAAGCAAAGGTTTAAGCTTGGGGGAGTTGATACATCTCCGTCGTATCTACTTTTTTCCAAACACTTTTGCCCTTGTTTTGGACTCTAACTTGCATGATTTGAACGGAACTAACCCGGACTAACGCTGTTTTCAGCAGACTTTCCATGGTGTTATTTATGTGCAGAAACAAAAGTTCTCGGAATGACCTGAAACTCCACAGAACATCTATTTGGAAAATAAGAAAAATACTGGAAGAAAAATCCACGTCAGGGGGCCTACCCCTGCCCACGAGGGTGGGGGGCGTGCCTGCCCCCCTAGGGCGCGCCCCCTTACCTCGTGGGCCCCCTGACGCTCCACCGACCTCAACTCCAACTCCATATATTCACTTTCGGGGAGAAAAAAATCAGAGAGAAGGATTCATCGCGTTTTACGATACGGAGCCGCCGCCAAGCCCTAAAACCTCTCGGGAGGGCTGATCTGGAGTCCGTTCGGGGCTCCGGAGAGGGGGATTCGTCGCCATCATCATCATCAACCATCCTCCATCACCAATTTCATGATGCTCACCGCCGTGCGTGAGTAATTCCATCGTAGGCTTGCTGGACGGTGATGGGTTGGATGAGATCTATCATGTAATCGAGTTAGTTTTGTTAGGGTTTGATCCCTAGTATCCACTATGTTCTGAGATTGATGTTGCTATGACTTTGCTATGCTTAATGCTTGTCACTAGGGCCCGAGTGCCATGATTTCAGATCTGAACCTATTATGTTTTCATGAATATATGTGAGTTCTTGATCCTATCTTGCAAGTCTATAGTCACCTACTATGTGTTATGATCCGGCAACCCCGAAGTGACAATAATCGGGACCACTCCCGGTGATGACCATAGTTTGAGGAGTTCATGTATTCACTATGTGCTAATGCTTTGTTCCGGTACTCTATTAAAAGGAGGCCTTAATATCCCTTAGTTTCCATTAGGACCCCGCTGCCACGGGAGGGTAGGACAAAAGATGTCATGCAAGTTCTTTTCCATAAGCACGTATGACTATATTCGGAATACATGCCTACATTACATTGATGAATTGGAGCTAGTTCTGTGTCACCCTATGTTATGACTGTTACATGATGAACCGCATCCGGCATAATTCTCCATCACCGATCCAATGCCTACGAGCTTTTCACATATTGTTCTTCGCTTATTTACTTTTCCGTTGCTACTGTTACAATCACTACAAAACACCAAAAATATTACTTTTGCTACCGTTACTTTGTTACCGTTACCACTACTATCATATTACTTTGCTACTAAATACTTTGCTGCAGATATTAAGTTATCCAGGTGTGGTTGAATTGACAACTCAACTGCTAATACTTGAGAATATTCTTTGGCTCCCCTTGTGTCGAATCAATAAATTTGGGTTGAATACTCTACCCTCGAAAACTGTTGCGATCCCCTATACTTGTGGGTTATCAAGACTATTTTCTGGCGCCGTTGCCGGGGAGCATAGCTCTATTCTTTGAGTCACTTGGGATTTATATCTGCTGGTCACTATGAAGAACTTGAAAGACGCTAAGACAACAATTTATCCCTCAACTACGAGGGGAGGTAAGGAACTGCCATCTAGCTCTGCACTTGATTCACCTTCTGTTTTGAGTAAGCTTGCGACACCTAAACCTGCTTCTGCTATTCGTTCTGATATGTCGCATGTTATTGATGATGCCACTTCTGCTATGCATGATACTTATGATGAAACTACTTCTATGCTTGATACTACTGTGCCACTTAGTGAATTTCTTGATGAACAAATTGCTAGGTTAGAGAGAAAGAAATTATTGAAACTGATTATATTGATGAAAGTGATGATGAAGACTCGCCTGTTATTCCTGAGGGTTATGTTTTTGAAAAGAAGCTGCTTTAGCTATTTTAGCTTGCAAAGATAGATATGAGCTCAAGAGGTTATTAGCTAAATGGAAGTCAGCAATCTCTTAATGCTAGAATGAAACCTGACCCTGCTTTTGCTACTTCACCTATCTGTGTTACTGATAAGGATTATGAATTCTCTGTTGATCCTGATATAATTACTTTGGTTGAATCTGATCCTTTTCATGGCTATGAATCTGAAACTGTTGTTGCACATCTTACTAAATTAAATGATATAGCCACCCTGTTCACTAATGATGAGAGATCTCGCTATCTTTATATCCTTAAAATATTTCCGTTCTCATTAAAGGGTGATGCTAAGATATGGTTTAATTCTCTTGATCCTGGTTGTGTGCGTAGTCCCCAGGATATGATCTATTACTTCTCTGCTAAATATTTCCCTGCTCATAAGAAACAAGCTGCTTTAAGGGAAATATACAACTTTGTGCAAATTGAAGAAGAGAGTCTCCCACAAGCTTGGGGGAGGCTTCTCCAGTTACTTAATGGTTTGCCTGATCATCCTCTTAAGAAAAATGAAATACTTGATATCTTTTATAATGGACTAACCGATGCTTCCAGAGATTACCTGGATAGTTGTGCTGGTTCTGTTTTCAGGGAAAGAACACCGGATGAAGCTGAAATTCTATTGAATAATATGTTGACAAATGAAAATAATTGGACACTTCCTGAGCCAGCTCCTGAGCCATTCCTGAGCCTATTCCTAAACCAACTCCGAAGAAGAGAGGTGTTCTAGTTCTTAGTCCTGAAGATATGCAAGAGGCAAAGAAATCTATGAAAGAAAAGGGTATTAAAGCTGAAGATGTTAAGAATTTACCTCCTATTGAAGAAATACATGGTCTTAATTTACCGCCTGTTGAAGAAACATATGATCTTAATCCATTCACCTATTGAAGAAACTCATGGTCTTGATAACCCGACACAGGTAGTAAAGGTAAATTCTCTCTATAGATTTGATGAAGGTGATATTCCTCACTATAAGTCTGCTAGACAATGCTTAGAAGAGTTTGATAATTTTATTGTCAAACAAGAAAACTTCAATGCTTATTTTGGTAGACAATTGAAATACAATTCCGATACGCTTGAACACTTGGGTGATTATATGGCTAATGTTAAAGGTGAACTTAAACTCATTAGTAAACATGCTTCTATGGTTACCACTCAAGTAGAACAAGTACTTAAAGCTCAAAATGATTTGCTCAATTAAATGAATAGTAAGAAAAATGATTATGCTGTTAGAGTGGCTACTAGAACTGGTAAGATGACTCAGGAACCTTTGTATCCTGAAGGCCACCCTAAGAGAATTGAGCAAGATTCTCAGAGAAATAATATTGATGCACCTAGTCCTTCTAAAAAGAAGAAAAAGAAAAATGATAGGACTTTGCATGCTTCTAGTGAACCTATTGCTGAACCACCTGAGAATCCAAATGATATCTCTATTTCTGATGCTGAAACACAATCTAGTAATGAACATGAACCTAGTGAAAATGCTAATGATGATGTTCATGATGATGCTCAACCTAGTAATGACAATGATGTAGAAATTGAACCTGCTGTTGATCTTGATAACCCACAATCAAAGAATCAACGTTATGATAAGAGAGACTTTGTTGCTAGGAAACATGGTAAAGAAAGAGAACCATGGGTTCAGAAACCCATGCCTTTTCCTCCCAAACCATCCAAGAAAAAGGATGATGAGGATTTTGAGCGCTTTGCTGAAATGATTAGACCTATCTTTTTGCGTATGCGATTGACTGATATGCTCAAAATGAATCCTTATGCTAAGTACATGAAAGATATTGTTACTAATAAAAGAAAGATACCGGAAGCTGAGATTTCCACCATGCTTGCTAATTACACTTTTAAGGGTGGAATACCAAAGAAACTAGGAGATCCAGGAGTACCAACTATACCATGCTCCATTAAAAGAAACTATGTTAAAACTGCTTTATGTGATCTTGGAGCCGGTGTTAGTGTTATGCCTCTCTCTTTATATCGTAGACTTGATTTGAATAAGTTGACACCTACTGAAATATCTTTGCAAATGGCTGATAAATCAACTGCTATACCTGTCGGTATTTGTGAGGATGTGCCTGTTGTGGTTGCAAACGTTACTATTTTAACGGACTTTGTTATTCTTGATATTCCCGAGGACGATAGTATGTCTATTATTCTTGGAAGACCTTTTTTGAATACTGCAGGGGCTGTTATTGATTGCAACAAAGGCAATGTCACTTTTCATGTTAATGGTAATGAGCATACGGTACACTTTCCGAGGAAACAACCTCAAGTTCATAGTATCAACTCTATTGGAAAAATTCCATCGATTATTTTTGGAGGTTTTGAATTTCCTCTTCCTACTGTCAAGAAGAAATATGATATTCTTATTATTGGGGATGTGCATATCCCCGTTGAGGTAACATAGTGTTATTCGAAATTTCTCCGGTTCCATGTTATTCGGAATGAGTTTGTTAACAAGACTTGATCAACCTTGTTAGTGGATTCCTTTTGATGAGCATGAGATGGATGAAACTAGAAGGCACAACCTTCTGTACCCTCTCTCTACTTTCTGTTATTTAGTTGAAATAAAGTAAAAATAGTATTTTTCTGTCTGTTTTCTGATTTATCCGTGCAATATAAAAATACCCCGAAAATAAAAGTTCTCCAAATGCCCTGAAAATGGAATATGATTTTTTCTGGAATATTTGAGAATATCTGGCACTGAGAACACAGCAGGAGGGGCAAGCACCTGGCCACGAGGGTGGAGGGCGCGCCCTACCCCCTGGGCGCGCCCCCTGCCTCGTGGGCCCATGGTGGCCCCCTCCACTTATTCCTGCACCCACACACTTCTTCTTCCTCCCACAAACACCAATATCCAGCTCAAGCACGAGTTCTAGCTCATTTTGCTGCGATTTTCGATCTCCTTGCTCAAAGCACCTCTCACAAAACTGCTTGGGGAGATTGTTCCTTGGTATGTGACTCCTCCATTGGTCCAATTAGTTTTTGTTCTAGTGCTCTATTCATTGCAAATTTGTGCTGCCTAGGTGACCATGTTCTTGAGCTTGCATGTCAAATTTATATGGTTCCAAGTAGTTCTAATGCATGATATAGTCTCTAGGCACTTGTAGGAGTAGTTGCTATCAATTTTGTTGAGCTTGGTTCACTTTTGTTTGAAGTTACTAAAAATTTCAGAAATTTTGCAGAGGAAGAAATATGCTTAGGAAAATGTTCCAAGGTGGTTCTTCAAGGAAGCAAGGACCCAGGCTTGCAATGCGTGATGCTGACGATGAGCCACCAAGGGACGCTCCAGTGCGGCCCTGTGAATGGCCTTCAGAAAATTATATGGATCGAGCGGGAATCAAGGAAGAATTTAACGCATATTTGCGTAACGCTGATCTTGTGAGCTTCGAGGCAGAGAAGTGCCGCCAATACCACTATCTCACTAGTTCATTTGTGAGGAGGTTTGAATTTTCATCTTCACGTAATTCTCCAACTGTCCTGTTTGATCTTTATGAAAAATCTTATACTATGGACTTAGAGGATTTTACCACTGCTTGCAAACTTCCACAATGGGGTAGTGCTAGTGAACCTCGCAAATCTGAATTTAGAAATTTTCTTGCTAGTATAACTGTGGGGGAATCTAGAGATATAGCACAAGCTACCATAGGGAGCATTCATTTTCCTGCTATACATTATTTTGCTCTCTTCATAGGTAGGTGCATAAATGGTAAAGATGAAGCATGTCATATGTGTGTCCCTGACCTTAGTATTCTTAGGAGTGCTGTGTTAGGAGACAAATCTTATAATATGGGAGCCATTGTTGCACGTAGGTTGCATCATAATAGATTTAATGGAGATTTCTTTTGAGGAATTTATGCAACCCGCTTAGCTGATTTTCTTGGTGTGGACATTCGTGAGGATGATATTGAGTTGCCTCCTACTTATTTAGACTATAATGCTATGGTCCACCACCAGTTTGTCGAGAGGAATGAATCACCTCTCCGGTATCGCTTAATCTTTGACAGACATCGTGTTGTCTGTATTACTCTCCATGCTCCTGCCTTCTTTGATTATCAGGCAAAAGGAAGATATGTTATTACCAGAGAGGAGGCAGATGAGTACGAGAGGAGAGCGGAGGCAGCTCGCCGCCACGCTGCAGCTCAGGAGGCGATAGCCGCTGCATCTCAGTACGAACCCGGCTACAACTATGGATATCCGCCAGGCCATCCGTGGCAATAAACCAACTTAGGCCAAAAGCCTAAGCTTGGGGGAGTACGTATTTCCCACCGACATTACATTTATGTTTAGACACACTCACTGCTAGATGTCGGTGCTCATACTCTTTCACTGTAATATCCATGCTAGTTTATTTTCTTTTTCTTGCTTTCTTCTCGTGTGTTTGAAAAACCTTAAGAAAAACCAAAAAAAATAGTAGTAACTTTTAGCTAGTTTACTTTTTCTTGCTGTAGTAGTAATATTTAAAAAGAAAAACCCAAAAACATTTCTTGTTCTTCTTTTTGCTTGTTGGGAGCTTTCCCGTGTAAATAGTTTTATTTCTTTTCTTTTCTTTGGGGGTCGATAGGAGAAGACCATAATTAAATTGTTGAAGTGGCTCTTATATGCATTATTGTTGATTTAACCAAGAGCCCATATTGCCTTGTCTTCTCCTGTTTATTGAATGCTCGCAGATTCCAGCTTAGTCCAATGCACGTGCACTCTTATGATTATTCACATCGTTCGGTCGTGCAAGTGAAAGGCAATTATGATGATATATGATGGACTGACTGAGATGAGAAAAGCTGGTATGAACTCGACCTCTCTTGTTTTTGTAAATATGATTATTTCATCGTTCTTGATTCAGCCTATTATGAATAAATATGTTTGCAATGACAATTAGAGATCATAGTCGCTCGTGCCATGCTTGATTAGTTATGAGTTATAATGGTTTACCTTGCATGCCAACATGCTATTAAAATGGTTGTGATGTGGTATAGTTGGGTGGTATCCTCCTTTGAATGATTTAAGTGACTCGACTTGGCACATATTCACACATGTAGTTGAAACAAAATCAACATAGCCTTCACGATATTTATGTTCATGGTGGATTATATCCTACTCATGCTTGTACTCAATGTTTATTAATTTTAATGCATGTTCATGACTGTTGTTGCTCTCTAGTTGGTCGCTTCCCAGTCTTTTGCTAGCCTTCACTTGTACTAAGCGGGAATACTGCTTGTGCATCCAATCCCTTAAACCCCAAAGTTATTCCATATGAGTCCACTATACCTTCCTATATGCGGTATCTACCTGCCGTTCCAAGTAAATTTGTATGTGCCAAACTCTAAACCTTCAAATAAACATTCTGTTTTGTATGCTCGAATAGCTCATGTATCAACTAGGGCTGCCGTTATCTTCCATGCTAGGCGGGTTATTCTCAAGAGGAGTGGACTCCGCTCCTCACTCACGAGAAAATGGCTGGTCACCGGGATGCCCAGTCCCATGCTTTATGCAAACCAAATCAAAATAATTGCAAACAAAACTCCCCCTGGGACTGTTGCTTGTTGGAGGCACTCGTTGTTTCGAGCAAGCCATGGATTGATGCTTGTTGGTGGAGGGGGAGTATAAACTTTACCATTCTGTTTGGGAACCGCCTATAATGTGTGTAGCATGGAAGATATCGCCATGTCTTGGTTGTTATGTTGACAATGAAAGTATGCCGCTCAAAATATTATTTATCTCTATTTCAAAATCGAGCTCTGGCACCTCTACAAATCCCTGCTTCCCTCTGCGAAGGGCCTATCTATTTACTTTTATGTTGAGTCATCACCCTCTTATTAAAGAGCACTAGCTGGAGAGCGCAGCTATCATTTGCATCCATTTCTATTAATTTATATTGGGTATGACTATGACTGGATCTCTTTTACCATGAATTACAATGTCTAGTCAGTCCTTGATCTTTAAAGGTGCTCTGCATTTATGTTTTGCGGTCTCAGAAAGGGCTAGCGAGATACCATCTTGTTATATCATATCATGATTGTTTTGAGAAAGTGTTGTCATCCGAGATTTATTATTATTGTTCGCTAGTTGATTATGCTATTGATATGAGTAAACATGAGACCTAAGAGTTATTGTGAATATGGTTAGTTCATAATCTTTGCTGAAAACTTGAATGCTAGCTTTACATATTTACAACAACAAGAGCAAACAGAGTTTGTAAAAGTTTTTCTTGATTCACTTTCAGTTTGTCAAATGAATTGCTTGAGGACAAGCAAAGGTTTAAGCTTGGGGGAGTTGATACGTCTCCGTCATATCTACTTTTCCAAACACTTTTGCCCTTGTTTTGGGCTCTAACTTGCATTATTTGAATGGAACTAACCCGGACTGACGCTGTTTTCAGCAGACTTTCCATGGTGTTATTTATGTGCAGAAACAAAAGTTCTCGGAATGTCATGAAACTCCACGGAACATCTATTTGGAAAATAAGAAAAATACTGGAAGAAAAATCCACGTCAGGGGGCCCACACCCTACCCACGAGGGTGGGGGCGCGCCTGCCCCCTAGGGCGCGCCCCCTACCTCGTGGGCCCCCTGACGCTCCAACGACCTCAACTCCAACTCCATATATTTACTTTCGCGAAGAAAAAAAATCAGAGAGAAGGATTCATCGTGTTTTACGATACAGAGCCGCCGCCTGTCGGTGTACAAAAGTAGGGGCTCTCCTTTTGACCCCTTTACTTGTGCACGGGCAGTCGGAGCCACGCGCCACGGCCACACCTGGCAAGGCTGGGAAGGCGAACCGAGGTAGGACCAGAAGCACAAGACAAAGCAAAGCAACGCCAAGACAAGACCACAGAGAGCAGAGGGACGAAGCAGGTTCCCCCGGCAAGGTCCTTGCCGGGGCGGCCTCCGCGGCCCTGGCAAGACTCTTGCCGGGGTAGCTCGCCCCAACACCAACGGAGCGAGCCACCCTTGAGCCTACGGATTTCCAACACCATCAACTGCGTTGGACCAGGGCTCGGGAGGCACCTCCATGGTGACATGCAGATCTTTGTGAAGACAAGGAACAACACTCTTAATCAGAAGAGTGAGAGTATGACGAGCCTCGGCAAGATCCTTGCCGAGGAATCCACAAGGCCCCCGGCAAGATCCTTGCTGGGGATGACATCATGCCGCGGCAAGACCCTTGCCGGGGCCCCGGCAAAGGCCCTTGCCGGGAGCATCCGCGAGGCCGCAGCCAGGCCCGCACCACCAAGCTTTCCACCGCCAATCCCATGCAGCTGCCAGCCCACCAGCCGGGCAGGCACCTGCGTGTCAACGAAGGGCTCCTTCGCCAACTCATCACGTGCTTACGTGGTGGCATGCAGATCTTCTTGAAGGCTCCACCACCGCGCCACCTCAGCTGCTTGCCTGCCTACATGGCGCCGCATGCACCGCTGGCCAAGGCGCGTGTCGAAGCGAGGAGGAGCGGCGACGGACGGGACGGGCCTCGTCCCGTCCCCAATAAAGCGAGGGGACACCTAAGCTACGCATTAAATGCGCTTTGTCCCGTAATGGCTAGCGATAAGCTTAGCCACAGTACCTCGATGCCACCTCCTGGTGCCACTGTGGCGATCCCTTTGCCTATAAAAGGAGACCCAAGGCATCCAGGAGAAGGATTCGGATCCTTGGACAAGTTACGCTCCCTGTAGCTAGTTCGAGATCCTCAAGAACACAGATATACAACCACCAAAGCAGGACTAGGGTATTACGCATCTCTGCGGCCCGAACCTGGGTAAACGACCCCGTGTTTGCACTGACTGTTGATCCTGCTATCCTCACCACTTCCAGCGCCCCGCAACCGTAGAAGGGATCCTCGTTGGTCCCATAGGTGTCGTTCCACATCGACATCTTTGGCGCGCCAGGTAGGGGGCGCAGTAGTGAGCATCTGGTTCTACATCCAGTAGCGTAATTCTTCATCGCCATGGCTCCCAAGAAGAAGGCGACCACGGCGGTCGGCTTGTCAGGAGCCAAGCGGACCGATCCGGTGCGAGTGGGCCGCGGACCGGTCACGGACAGAACTCGGGCCGCAGCTCGTGAGCATCAGCATCGCTCTGGCGGTCATAGCCTGGCGAGCGGCGCCGTTCGTACGCCGAACGACGAGCCGCACCCCGCCAGATCCCAAGACGGGGGCAGGCCCCACGCAGGCGGCGCGGGGCCCTCCAAGAACATTGCTGTGCCGCCCACGGGTGGCGCAGCGACCTCTTTGACGCCCATTCCGGCACCCACATCGTGCTCTTCCCATGGTGTGCACAACGAGCTGCGTCACCACGCTGGTGACCCTAAACGCCGTCAGGGGAAGAGCCCTGTGCTTCATCCACGAGACGAAGGGGGCCTACGTGCCCGCCGAAGCGCTGGCGAAAATGGCACGCAGCCGTTGGGCGTGAGGGAGCTCCTTCTAACGTGGTTAGAAGTCAAAGCGCCCCACGGTCCACACAGCTTTCGCCACCACCCACGCCAGCAGAAGCTTTGGCGCGTGCACAGCTGCTCCTCGACTTCCCTCCTACTGCAGACAAGCTTGACGAATGGAGAGCCACCATCCGGAGCCTCGTCGCCATCGCCAACAAAGACGGTCCGAGACCAACGGGGCCCTCGGGTCGGTGCTCCGTCGATCCACCGCATGCTAGTGGGGGAAGGACTGGAGGTGCTGCGGCCACGGTGCACTCTCCTCCTCCATGCCAACCACCGCGGGCGTTAGCTCGTCATGATGACGCTTGTGATAATATTTCCATAGTGCCGTCCGACCCGCCAACCCACCGCGACCAGCGCCAAGTTCTTCACGAGCGAGCTCACGAAGATGCTCGAACCACCATCGAGTGCCGGCGCGATACACGCCACCAATCGGATAAGCGGGCAGGGCCTGCTGCGGACCCCCTGGCTCCGGGAGGTCCCGGCAGCCTACCTTATGAGGTGGGCTGTCCGTCCTTTACCCGTGAGCTGCGACAGTTCCAATGGCCGTCCCACCGCATGTTCAAACCCGACGTCGGCGAGAAGTACAACGGCAAGACCCATCCGTCGGAGTTCCTCAGCATCTACACCATCGTGATGCAAGCTGCCGGAGCTCGCGATGACAAGGTGCTTGCCAGTTACTTCCCGTTGGCGCTGAAGCCCAACATCGTGTCTTGGTTCATGCACTTGCCGGTGGACTCCATTTCTTCTTGGTCGGACCTGTGTCATGAGTTCGTGGGTGCCTTCACTGGAGGCCACCAAGCTCACGGCCAGGCGAGTGATTTGCACATCATTCCCCAGAAAGATGGAGAAACCCTACGCAAGTACATCCAGAGGTTCAGCCGGGTCCAGTACAACATCCCTGATGTTCACCCTGCCGCTGTGATTAGTGCGTTCCACCAGAACGTGCGTAATCGCAAGATGCGCGAAGAACTAGTGATGAACAAGGTCAGGGATGTGGCCGAACTTTATGTTCTGGCCGACAGGTGCGCCCGGGCTGAGGAGGGAAGGAAGTACCCCGGCGAGGACGCTGGCGTGGAAACCGACTCTACTAACGGAGACACCGCCGCCCCGACGAAGAAGGGTCGGCGTCGCAACAAGAAACGCAAGGGCAAGACCGTGCTTGCCGTCGAGGAATCCGGCGACACCGGCGCCACCAAGAAGGCCAAGGCAGACGACCCCAGCAAGGAGCTTGCCGGGTGTACCGCCTGCCGGGCCTTGGCGGCTGCCGATAAGCCAGGGGGCTCCGACAAGCAGTATTGCAAGATCCACCGCACCAAAGGCCACGACCTCCAGAACTGCCGACAAGTCGAGCTGCTTGCCGAGAAGCAGAAGGCTGAGTATGAAAGGCGGGACAAGGAGAAGGGTCAGGATGGTGTCGGAGGGTCCGACAAGAAGCGTGGCGGCCAAGGAGGTCGCCGCGGCAAGGATAGCCAACAAGAGAGGCCCGCTCGGGGCCGCAACAAGAAGCAAGAAGACGATGATCATGACGAGGATGACGAGTCCGGTGAGCAAGAGTTCTAGAAGGCTATAGAGGCCATGTGCGTCGACGGTGGCGCCTCGCTGCATACTTCTCACTGCCAGCTCAAACAATGGGCGCGTAAGATTACAGTGGAAGAGCCCTCGTTCGACGCCCAGAAGCCCCTGAGATGGTCTAGCACGCCCCTCGTCTTTGACGCCGAGGACCACCCCGACCGCACAACTGCGGTCGGGTGTTTGCCGTTGTTGGTCTCACCAACGATACGCAACCTCAAGGTGAACAAGATGCTGGTTAACGGGGGGGCTGGTCTAAATTTGGTCTCACCTATCATGATCAAAAGGCTGCAAATTCCTGATGGAGACCTCGAAGAAACGGGCACGTTTCAAGGGGTCAACCCAGGAAGGAGCCAGCCGAAGGGAAAGGTCACATTACCTGTGACGTTTGGAAGTGAGCTGAATTACAGGACGGAGAGGATTATTTTTGATGTAGCCGAGATCCCCTTGCCCTACAACGGGATTCTCGGCCGCCCGGCACTAGCCAAGTTCATGGCGGCTTCTCACTACGCCTACAACACGCTGAAGATGCCCGGGCCGATGAACATCATCACCGTCCCCTCCGACAAGAAAGACGCGCTGATCTGCGCTGACCTACTCTATCAGGAAGCAGTTGCAGCAGCTGCCGCCAGGGCACTTGCTCCTGCCGCTGAAGCCCCGGGAGGGAAGAAGAGGACCGGCAAGACCTCTTGCGCCCACTCCGGCGAGCACACCTCTTCGGAGTGTTATGCTACCGTCGAGGACGTGCCAAAGAGCTCCACCGGCAAGAGCAAGAAATCCAGAGCCACGCCACCAGAAACCAAGAAGGTGTCCGTTAAGGAGGATGGCACGGGAGGGGCTTTTACCATAAGCTCCACCCTCAACAGCAAATAGGAAAGCGAGCTCGTCACTTTCATGCGGGCTAATGTCGATGTGTTTCCATGGCAAGCCTTCGACATCCCCGGCATCCCCAGGGAAGTGATTGAGCACCATCTTGCTGTCTGTCCTCACGCACGGCCCGTCAAGCAAAAGGTCAGGAAGCAAGCTCTGGAGAGGCAAGAATTCATCACAGAGGAAATCAGAAAGTTAGAAGCAGCAGGACTGGTGAGAGGAGTGCTCCATCCAACGTGGTTGGCCAATCCGGTAGTGGTGCGCAAGGCAAATGGGAAGTGGAGGCTGTGTATCGATTACACAGATATTAATAAGGCTTGTCCCAAGGACCCCTTCCCGTTGCCCCGCATCGACCAGATTGTTGACTCCACGGCCGGGTGTGATCTGCTATCATTCCTCTACGCCTACTCAGGGTACCACCAGATCTTCATGACAAAAGAAGACAAGGAAAAAACAGCATTCATCAGCCCATGTGGTACGTATTGCTTTTTACGGATGCCTTTCGGGTTGAAGAGTGCTGGCTCCACCTTTGCAAGAGCAGTCCAAATTGGTTTTGAGCCCCAGCTACATAGAAATATGGAAGCTTATATGGATGACATAGTGGTCAAAACTAAGGACAAAGCAACACTTGTGCAAGATATGGAAGAAACATTTGCAAACCTGCGCAAAATTAACCTCAAGCTGAACCCTGAGAAGTGTGTCTTTGGCGTCCCGTCCGGCAAGCTTCTCGGGTTCTTTGTGTCGCGGCATGGAATTGAGGCAAACCCGGATAAGATCAAGGCCATCGAGCAAATAGAGGCACCCAAGCGGATCAAGGACGTGCATCGGCTCACGGGCTGTGTTGCCGCCATGAGCAGATTCATCTCCAAGTCCGCAGAGCGTGCCCTTCCCTTTTTCAAGATCTTGAAGAAGGCGGGCCCAATGGAGTGGACCCCGGAGGCCGAGGCAGCGCTGCAAGATTTGAAGAAATACCTCAGTGCTGGTTGCGCCTAAACCACAAGAACCGTTGCTGCTGTACCTAGCGGCAACGAATCAAGTGGTTAGCGCGACACTAGTGGCGCAGAGAGGGATCGACGAAGAAGCAGCGGCAGCGGCAGAATCAACATATGGCAAACCGGAACCCTCCCCTGCAGGGCTCGGTCCCGGCAAAGCTGAGTCCCCAGCAGAGGATGGCGCCAGAACGGCAGGGCCCTCGCGACTAGGTGAAGTAGCGTAGAAGAAGAAAATGGTGCAACACCCAGTCTAGTTCGTCAGCTTCCTCTTGCAGGGAGCTAGGTCGAGGTACTCAGGTGTGCAGAATCTGCTCTTCGGCCTCCTTATGGCCTCGAGGAAGCTTCGCCATTACTTCCAAGCGCACGAGATCACCGTGGTCACCCGCCTCCCGTTGCAACGGATACTGCATAACCCAGACGCAACGGGGAGGATCGTGGATTGGGCCCTGGAGCTATCAAGTTTCGGTTTGAAGTTCGAAAGCACCTCGCCGATTTAGAGTAGAGTCTTGGTGGAGTTTGTTGCAGAATGGACCTCGACGCCCGACAAAGAGGTACCGGAGACCACTCTCCCCGGCAAGGAAATGAGCCGCAGCTGGATCATGTACTTTGACGGGGTCTTTTCGCTGCAAGGCGCCGGTGCTGGCGTACTGCTTGTTGCGCCCACCGGAGAGCACGTCAAGTATGTCATCCAAATGTGCTTTCCCCGGGAGATGTCAATTAATAACACTGCCGAGTACGAGGGTTTTCTTGCCGGTCTCAGGATCGCGGCAGACCTCGGGGTCAGAAAGCTCATCATCAGGGGCGATTCACAGCTCGTCGTGAGGCAGATCAACAAAGATTACCAAAGTCCATTGATGGAGGCTTACGTGGATGAAGTGAGGAGACTGGAGGAGCGCTTTGACGGTATCCAAGCAGAGCATGTCCCTAGGGCGGAGAACGACATTGCCGACTACCTGTTAAAGTGTGCTGCCCTCAAGCTACCCGTGGAACCAGGTACTTTTGTGCTTCAGTTAACTCAACCATCCGTCTCACCATCAACTGGGCTGAACAAGCAGAGGAAGCTAGGCCCCGGCAAGTACTTCCCCACTGAGCTCCCTGGAGCCGCTGGCGAAGATGTTGCCGTGGATGCCAATCCTGCCGCAGGGCGACCGACTCCGACAGGGCTCCAGGCATGGCCGTAGAGACAGTCACTCCCGTGGCAGGAGAGATGCCTTTAGTCCTTGCCGTCGAGCCACAGGCTCCGGCATGGGCACAGCACACCGTCCAATTCCTCCAGACAGGAGAACTTCCTGGGGAGCAGGAAGAGGCAAAAAGAGTAGCCCGCTGGTCTGCTCTGTACCAATTCGTTGACAACGTCTTGTACAGAAAAAGGCCGAATGGGGTGAAATTGAAGTGCATCTCCCGGGAGGAAGGACTAGAGCTACTGGCAGAGATACATGGAGGTATATGTGGCTCCCACATAGGGTCAAGGGCCCTTGCCGGCAAGGCTTTCCAGCAAGGTTTCTTCTGTCCTACTGCCCTCCAGGATGCGACGGCGCTAGTAACCAAGTGTGAAGCGTGCCAGTTCCATTCAAAGAAGCTTCATCAACCAGCGCAAGCCCTTCAAACCATCCCTCTATCCTGGCCCTTCTCGGTCTGGGGGCTCGACATATTGGGCCCCTTCCCTCGTGCCATCGGGGGCTTTGAGTACTGTACGTTGCAATCGACAAGTTCACAAAGTGGCCAGAAGTGGAAGCGGTGAGGAAGGTGACAGCGCAGTCAGCCATCAAGTTCTTGAAAGGATTAGTTTGCCGTTTTGGTGTACCCAACAGGATTATCACCGACAACGGCACACAGTTCACAAGCCACGCCTTCATGCAGTACATTGAGGATGTCGGCAGCAAGGTCTGTTTTGCTTCCGTGGCACATCCATGAAGCAACGGCCAAGCGGAGAGAGCAAATGCTGAAGTTATGCGGGGCTTAAGGATGAAGACTTTTGACAGGCTGCGCAAGAGTGGGAGGCGCTAGATTGATGAGTTGCCGGCGGTTCTTTGGTCGATCAGGATGACGCCAAATCGAGCCACCGGCCAGATACCATTTGCCCTGGTCTATGGGGCAAAAGCAGTTCTCCCCACGGAACTCATATACGGGTCACCTCGAGTGCTCGCTTATGATGAGCTTGAGCAAGAGCGATTGCGGCAAGATGACGCAACGTTCCTTGAGGAAGATCGTCTCCGGGCGGCTGTGAGAGCAGCACGCTACCAGCAAGCCTTGCGCCGCTACCATAGCCGCAAGGTTCATGCCCGGAGCTTTGAGGAAGGCGACCTTGTTCTTCGGCACGTTCAGTCGGGCAAGAATTCCAACAAGTTGATGCCGAAGTGGGAGGGCCCTTATCGGGTAACACGAGTCACCAGGCCTGGTGCAGTCCGCCTGGAGACCGAAGATGCCATTCCAGTGAGCAACTCCTGGAACATCGAGCATCTTCGCAAGTTTTACCCATAAGGCGCGGCTTGCCGGGCCTCCCGGCAAGCCACCCTTTTGTACAAGACTTGCCGACAAGGCATGTAACCCTTTGTACAAAGCCAGGCGCTGACCTTGAGCATAAATAAATGAAGCGCTGGCGCCCTAAGTTATAGCATGCATGCTAGGTTGAGTCTCTTCCTCGGTTAGGGTTGATAGTGCTTAGCAGTGGCAAACCCCTAGCTTAGAGGTTGAGTGCGCGTCTCTCTGTTCTTTCCTGTCCTCTTTTGTTCGCAGGGCACATGAGCACTTCTGCCGAACTACTTGGAAGGAGGAGAACGGACCGGCGTCCTGGCCCCGATAAACCGAAGTTGCCGGGGGCTGCAAGTGCAAGGATCCAACCACAGCAAACCAAAGGTTGCCGGGGGCTGCAGATCCAGATAAGTCTTTTATCCTCTATCATGCATTTCGGTATGGAACTGGGATATATGAAGCTTCGTTTTATTTCTAGACTAACGTGCTCCCTTCTTCCTATGCCCAAGGTTTATCTCCTGGGTTCGGATTTGGTTGTAGCCGCGGCAGCCAGAAAATAGAACAAGGAGCCTAAGCCCACTTCATCCCTGCCTCCGCCGAGAGCGCGAGAATGGTCGAGCGAAGTGGAGGGACGACAAGGCCTGTTGCCGGGCGAAAAACGTTTATCTTAAATAGTAACAAGGATTCGCTCCTTGTCGTGGGTT
The DNA here is from genome assembly GCF_018294505.1 of Triticum aestivum. Classification (NCBI taxonomy): domain Eukaryota; kingdom Viridiplantae; phylum Streptophyta; class Magnoliopsida; order Poales; family Poaceae; genus Triticum; species Triticum aestivum. Next base: position 631,351,936 of record NC_057799.1, read on the forward strand.
TCACCCACAGATGAAAAACCCGGCAAACATCCCTTTTTCATTAAAAACATCCCGTACAGGTACAGTTCATACGGAATGGAAAACATGAGCAAGGGGGATTACAAGTCTTAAACTCTACTAATGCCCGCGAGCTTACAAGTTGGAAAAAGATAAGGTGCCCGTAATCCCTTTCTTGTCCCTCTCCTCAGGAGGCAGGTCAAGGAAGCGAAAAGGGGGCAAAAGGAGCGCCTAGGCGAGCTACGGGTGGCAGAAGGCACCAAGGGAACGTCTCGCTGGCCGTCCGAAGGCTGGCCGGTGATGACGGCGCCGGAGGAAGAGCTCGAAGACGAGGCGGCAAGACCGGCAATACGCGACAAATGCGTCGGTGCCCGCGTACTCCAACTTGACGGCCTTGCCGTCTGCCCTCTTCCTCTTCCGCAGCCTCCCAATGCCAGCCGCCCAAGGAGACGGCCCGGAGAAGTTCAAGGAGCTGGCCCCTCCCCCGGAAAACTCCGCCGGAGGAGCGGCCAGTTGCAGATGTTGCTGCTGCCGCACCCGCCCCGGCGCGGCGCGCCCAACGCCTAGTCGGACCCATCATCCTGCCGCCCGCTACCCTCGTCGTCACTGCCGCTGTCCTCCTCGTCGCTCTCGCTCGAGGAAGAGTCTTCGCCATCGGAGGAGCTCTCCACGCAGCACCTTACGCGAGTCCCGAAGTGCCCAAAGGCTTTGACGGAGAGAAGGGCACCCTCCATTAACTTGAAATGGAGAGTGAGCCCCTCCGTCAGACTGTGGATGCGAGCAAAGGTCTTCCACCCTTGGCGAAGGTACATGACGTGAGGGGCGGGGAACTCGACGTCGGCCCATGTACCGCTGTTCCCGCAGCCCCTCATGCGGAGCCGCAGCACCTGCGGCTGGTTCACCTCCATTTCCCGCCCAAACGGGGTCGGGAGGTGAAGACGACGGCGCGGCAACTGGCGCAGCCTGATGAAGAACTCGTGGGGATTGTCCCCGACATTGGCCCCCCACCGGGGGAGGGGCCGCTGGCGGAGGTGAGGCTGATGCGCTGCCCCGTCCTCCTCTTCCCCGAGCACCACGATGACCACGGCCTCGCCCCCTACCCATTCCCCTCGCGGTTGGCTCAGCCACCACGGGCTCTTGGGAAGGAGGGACGCGCTGTAGAGCGGCGACCCTCGCCGCCACCGTCGAAGGACCGAGGTTCCCTTTCTCCATGGCGGGTGAGAGGAAGAAGCAGAAGCAGGGAAAGGCAAAGATGGAAGAGTGCGGAATGCCATCCCCCTCCCTCTCCTTATAAAGGGGCGGGATCGAGGCTCGGCCGCCCCGCTCGGCCAATCCAAGCCACCAAGAGCGCAGGGAATCGGGACCGACCCGCTGCTCCAACCAGCGACGGCCCGGTTCCCCACCTCCACCGCTTGACACCTCAAGCGCATGGGGGGCGCGTGGCGAACGTACAGAATCGAGGGGATGGGTGAAGCGACCCCTCCCGACCCCGTGATCATGGGGTATGAGCGCCTCGAAGACCGCGACCAGGCCCCACTCGGTAAATGGGCCGCGCCTTTGCGCCTCTCCCTTTTTTTACGGGGAAGGCGCGGGACACCTCCTTTCCCATTAACTGCGACGTGACACATGCGTGCGGGAACCGCCCCACGCATGACCCCCACGTCACGCACGACCCCCACATCGCGCACAGATCGTGGGGAAGCGCAGCAGACGGGAAATTACCGCGGTAAAAACCGCCCCGCCTGCCCGTGCACCGTTTTTGGGTGCTGGCCCAACAACGTGTTGCGCTTATGTGTGGCCCAGGCCCGGGGGCTCCTGTCGGTGTACAAAAGTAGGGGCTCTCCTTTTGTCCCCTTTACTTGTGCACGGGCAGTCAGAGCCACGCGCCATGGCCACACCTGGCAAGGCTGGGAAGGTGAACCGAGGTAGGACCAGAAGCACAAGACAAAGCAAAGCAACGCCAAGGCCAAGACGCAAAGAGCAAAGGGACGGAGCTGGTTCCCCTGGCAAGGTCCTTGCCGGGGCGGCCCCGGCAAGACCCTTGCCGGGGCAGCCTGCCCCAACACCAACGGAGCGAGCCACCCTTGAGCCCACGGTTTCCAACACCATCAACTGCGTTGGGCCAGGGCTCGGGAGGCACCTCCATGGTGGTATGAAGATCTTTGTGAAGACAAGAATAACACTCTTAATCAGAAGAGTGAGAGATGACGAGCTTCGGCAAGATCCTTGCCGAGGAAGCCCATGAGACCCCCGGCAAGATCCTTGCCGGGGACGACCGCAACGCCACGGCAAGACCCTTGCCGGGGCCCCGACAAGGCCCTTGCCAGGAGCATCCGCGAGGCCACAGCCAGGCCCACACCCGTCAAGCTTTCCAACGCCAAGTTCATGCAGCTGCCAGCCCACCAGCCGGGCAGGCACCTGCGTGTCAACGCGGGGCTCCTCCGCCAACTCAGCACGTGCCCACGTGGTGGCATGCAGATCTTCCTGAAGGCTCCACCACCGCGCCACCTCAGCTGCTTGCCTGTCTACATGGCACCACCGCCTCGCCGGCCCAGGCGCGTGTCAAGACGAGGCAAAGTGGCAGTAAAGAGAGGGGGATACGTCGGGCGCGCATTTAATGCGTTTTGTCCCGTAATGACTAGCGATAAGCATAGCCACAGTACCCCGATGCCACCTCCTGGTGACACTGTGGCGATCCCTTTGCCTATAAAAGGAGACCCAAGGCATCCAGGAGAAGGATTCGGACCCTTGGACAAGTTACGCTCCCTGTAGCTAGTTCGAGCTCCTCAAGAACACAGATATACATCCACCAAAGCACGACTAGGGTATTACGCATCTCTGCGGCCCGAACCTGGGTAAACGACCCTCGTGTTTGCGCTGAAAGTTGATCCTGCTCTCCTCACCACTTCCAGCGCCCCGCAACTGTAGAAGGGGTCCTCGTTGGTCCCATAGGTGTCCTTCCACACCGACACCGCCAAGCCCTAAAACCTCTCGGGAGGGCTGATCTGGAGTCCGTTCGGGGCTCCGGAGAGGGGGATTCGTCGCCATCATCATCATCAACCGTCCTCCATCACCAATTTCATGATGCTCACCACCGTGCGTGAGTAATTCCATCATAGGCTTGCTGGACGGTGATGGGTTGGATGAGATTTATCATGTAATTGAGTTAGTTTTGTTAGGGTTTGATCCCTAGTATCCACTATGTTCTGAGATTGATGTTGCTATGACTTTGCTATGCTTAATGCTTGTCACTAGGGCCCGAGTGCCATGATTTTAGATCTGAACCTATTATGTTTTCGTGAATATATGTGAGTTCTTGATCCTATCTTGCAAGTCTATAGTCACCTACTATGTGTTATGATCCGGCAACCCCGAAGTGACAATAATCGGGACCACTCCCGGTGATGACCATAGTTTGAGGAGTTCATGTATTCACTATGTGCTAATGCTTTGTTCTGGTACTCTATTAAAAGGAGGCCTTAATATCCCTTAGTTTCCATTAGGACCCCGCTGCCATGGGAGGGTAGGACAAAAGATGTCATGCAAGTTCTTTTCCATAAGCATGTATGACTATATTCGGAATACATGCCTACATTACATTGATGAGTTGGAGCTAGTTCTGTGTCACCCTATGTTATGACTGTTACATGATGAACCGCATCCGGCATAATTCTCCATCACCGATCCAATGCCTACGAGCTTTTCATATATTGTTCTTCGCTTATTTACATTTCCATTGCTACTGTTACAATCACTACAAAACACCAAAAATATTACTTTTGCTACCGTTACTTTTGTTACCATTACCACTACTATCATATTACTTTGCTGCAGTTATTAAGTGATCCAGGTGTGGTTGAATTGACAACTCAACTGCTAATACTTGAGAATATTGTTTGGCTCCCCTTGTGTCGAATCAATAAATTTGGGTTGAATACTCTACCCTCGAAAACTGTTGCGATCCCCTATACTTGTGGGTTATCACACAATCTCACCGTAGCTAGGATCTTGCCTCCTCCTACGTACCCCTATTCTTACTGTCATACTTACTCCCACGACACCCGCCACCCCAAAGTAGCAGTGGCGGGCGGGTTGGCGCGCCTGTCGCACACGACAAACTCAATCAACTATGTGCACGTGCACGCCCCTTCCCTTGCCCAACTTCACTCTCTCACTCTCACTCTCCCCCATCTCGTCGTCGTCGGCTCAGCCACGCTGCTGTCGTCCGCGTTCGATGCCTTGGTCACCCTTTGTCCGCTGCCTCCATCGCCCTCGCCGAGGATCCGCCCCCACTAATAGAAAACGGTCCATTTATCCCGGTTCCAGAGGACTTTTAGCCCCGGTTCTGGAACCTGGACTAAAGGGTTGGGACTAAAGCCCAAAACCTTTAGTCCCGGTTCACTTACGAACCGTGACAGAAAGGGCTTCACGTGGCCGTTGCGGGGCACCAAGGCAGGAGGACCTTTACTCCTGGTTGGTAACACCAACCGGGACCAAAACGGCATCCACGCGTCAGCAGCTGGCAGGAGCTAGGTTTTTTGTTTTTTGAAAGGGGGTGGGTTTAGGGGGTTTTGGAGGGTTAACTCAGGGGTTTCATATTGTGTTAGCCAGCTAATAGAGAGAAGTGTCCTCTCTTATCTCCGTGCTTGGTCGACGCTAGCTACTATACGTATAGAGAGAACTCGACACGCTAGCTAGCTAGTAAGAAAATGAAGGAACCATTAATTACACAAGATCGTCATGAACATATACAGATAGGAGTGACCTCTCTTTCTCTGAGAGTTTGGTCGAACAACAAGTTTTTGTATATCTATCCGACTCTTACATTCCCTAACATCTCATGTCTATATCAACTTCCACATGGTATTCTCCGGCTTTATTTATGACGTGGTCAAGAAAGAACCCTGCCAATTCCTCTTGAATTGCTTTTATGCGATCATGTGGTAGGAGTTCATCCCGCAGCTGCCAGACCTAATTTAAAGAAGGGGGTTAATACATATATATGAATGAAACTCAACACAAATGATGGTAATAAAATAAAATTGTGAATATTATTGTTTATGTACTTGATATTGTTTTTCAGAGTAGCCCCGCCCAGAGGTCGCGTTGTAGATGTACTCGCAAACATAGTATCCACAAAAATTATTCATGGCTTCCTGCCACAACCACTTTACGAGAAATAGAGTTCAATCAAACTGATAATCAAGCATTATAAATGGTATTGATGAAACTAGAATCAATGGGAGATGCGCGGAACTAGGTAGTAGTACTTACTTTTGGGTGTGTAAATCGCAGCTCCCTCGGCAGTGCCGGAACAATTCCGGTGAACTCTTTCCAAACCCTGCCAGACAAGGAAAATAATCATTTGATATCAGGATCAAATGAACAAAGTTGCCGATATGGTGTGATAATGATCGATTGAACTTACTTCTGGAGCATTGTAGTCATGTTTGCATAGTCATGGGGATCTTTTCGTCTCGAGTCTAAGACAGTTACTACTCCCCTCTCAAGCTTGATCTCTAGTAGAATAAAGTGGAAGTTGCGCACGCATGCATAACTCATCAATTACATTACTATAACCTCGAGTAATAATAAGGGAAACCAAATATGCACAAGATAGTAATGCTCACTTGAAGTTGTAAGGAAAGAGTATTTTATCTTTGTTTTGATTTAGAAGCAACAATTGTAGCAAGTTGTGCTCGGTTTCTGTGACATTCTTGGAAACCGTCCATTCATGTTTGATATTTGGGTTAATGAACCCAATGTCATAGATTTGTGCTTTTCTGCATTCGACGATCTTCAATCTGCATAATATAGTGAGGATAATTATATATACATGCAATGAAAGAGCTGAGCTATATATAGAGACTTAATTACAGAAGTAGTACTTACAAACAGTAGTAAGTCACGAGTGTTTTGTCGAGGGCCTTTTGATTGTATAACTAGAATAACTTGTCAAATTCAACAGAAAACATACCAGTTCGAACGAGGTCGTGCTCCTCTTTAATTCTCATCGTCAAAACAACCTTCCCAGACTCGCTGCATGTTTTCAGGTACCATTCATGGAATCTTTGCATCGTCGTTGTTAGAGGAGGATGATCAGGTTTGACGAGAGGCTTCCCATACTAGTATCTGCATTTGTCCACCTCCATTGTATCAAAGTGTACATCATCGCTCAGGTAATCAGCAGGATTGGTACCGGGCACCATACCCGGATGATTAGCGACGATATCGCTAGACACTTTGAGCGGGGGGCACGATTGGTTCGCCTGTTTGCCGAGCTAGGGATTTTTTCCCCACTTCTTCGTTCTGCTAACCTTGCATCACTGGAAGTAGTTCCGGTGTCTTGTGCATCCTGAAGTGTCTTTTTAAGACAACAGACATAGTTGGAATCCGGCGGAGGCGGTGGTGGTCGCTTAAGGGCATCAATAGTGCGCTTCACTTTCACCAGATCTGGCTTCTCCTCTGGAGGTGGAGGTTTCTTTGCAAAATGGTCCCTCACTTGGGCACGACATATTTCCTCAGTTTCCTTCTCATTCCTCTCGTATGGTAAATTTTCCGGAGTCTTGAGAGATGGACCGTATCTGAATTGCCTCCCGCCTCTGCTTATACTGCTAGCCGCCGGAGCGGTGGCGTCTCTCTTCCGCCATTGCTTACGAGGCAGAGAAGGAGGCGGAGTGCTCCGACGCGCTGGAGGAGCCGGAGCGGCGGCGTCTGTCTTCCGCCGTTGCTGATGAGGAGGAGAAGGAGGCGGACTGCTCTGACGCGCCGGAGGAGGCGAAGGAGGACACGGAGTGCCCTCACGTGCCAGACGAACCGTAGAAGGAGGCGGAGTGCCCTGATCACTCGCCGGAGGAGGAGGAGGAAGCGGCGGAGGCGCAGTGCCCTGACTCGCCGGAGGAGGAGGAGGAGCCGGAGCCGTCTAGTTCGGAAGCTTGATGTACTCCTTCCGCCATAGACATGTAGTCCTCAGAGCATAACTGAGCTGAGTCTCCCCTTCACCTGTAGGGTGGTGATACGTCTCCAACGTATCTATAATTTTTTATTGTTCCATGCTATTATATTATCTCTCTTGGATGTTTAATGGGCTTTGCTATGCACTTTTATATTATTTTTGGGACTAACCTATTGACCCAGAGCCCAATGCCAGTTCCTGTTTTTCCCTTGCTTCAGTGTTTCGAAGAAAAGGAATATCAAACGGAGTCGAAACGGAATGAAACCTTCTGGAGAAGTTATTTTTGGAAGGAAAGCAACCCGGGAGACTTGGAGTCCATGTCAAGAAAGCAACGAGGGAGGCACGAGGCAGGGGGCGCGCCCACCCCCTGGGCGCACCCTCCACCCTCGTGGGCCCCTTGTGGCTCCCCTGACGTATTTCTTCCGCCTATATATACCAATATACCCTAAAAACTTTGGGGAACAGAATAGATCGGGAGTTCCGCCGCCGCAAGCCTCTGTAGCCACCACAAACCAATCGGGACCCTGTTTTGGCACCCTGCCGGAGGGGGGATCCCTCACCAGTGGCCATCTTCATCATCCCGGCGCTCTCCATGACGAGGAGGGAGTAGTTCACCCTCGGGGCTGAGAGTATGTACCAGTAGCTATGTGTTTGATCTCTCTCTCTCTCTCTCTCTCTCTCGTGTTCTTGATTTGGCACGATCTTGATGTATCGCGAGCTTTGCTATTATAGTTGGATATTATGTTTCTTCTCCCCCTCTACTCTCTTGTAATGGATTGAGTTTTCCCTTTGAAGTTATCTTATCGGATTGAGTCTTTAATGATTTGAGAACACTTGATGTATGTCTTGCGTGGGATAACCGTGGTGACAATGGGTTATTCTATTGATTCACTTGATGTATGTTTTGGTGATCAACTTGCGGGTTCCGCCCATGAACCTATGCCTAGGGGTTGGCACACGTTTTCGTCTTGACTCTCCAGTAGAAACTTTGGGGCACTCTTTGAGGTTCTATGTGTTGGTTGAATAGATGAATCTGAGATTGTGTGATGCATATCGTATAATCATACCCACGGATACTTGAGGTGACATTGGAGTATCTAGGTGACATTAGGGTTTTGATTGATTTTTGTCTTAAGGTGTTGTTCTAGTACGAACTCTAGGGCTGTTTGTGAGACTTATAGGAATAGCCCAACGGATTGATTGGAAAGAATAACTTTGAGGTGGTTTCGCACCCTACCATAATCTCTTCGTTTGTTCTCCGCTATTAGTGACTTCGGAGTGACTCTTTGTTGCATGTTGAGGGATAGTTATATGATCCAATTATGTTATTATTGTTGAGAGAACTTGCACTAGTGAAAGTATGAACCCTAGGCCTTGTTTCCTAGCATTGCAATACCGTTTACGCTCACTTTTATCATTAGTTACCTTGCTGTTTTTATATTTTCAGATTACAAAAAACCTATATCTACCATCCATATTGCACTTGTATCACCATCTCTTCGCTGAACTAGTCCAGCTATACAATTTACCATTGTATTGGGTGTGTTGGGGACACAAGAGACTCTTTGTTATTTGGTTGCAGGGTTGTTTGAGAGAGAGACCATCTTCAACCTACGCCTCCCACGGATTGATAAACCTTAGGTCATCCACTTGAGTGAAATTGTGATGAGTTGATTTCCCTTGCACATTATAATGAACTTAGCTTGCTTATGGGTTGCAAAGAAATGAAACATATAACTAGGCATCTTCCAGAATTTGCCCGTTATAAACTTCTTGGTTTTGATCTAGAAGAAATTTATATGTATTGTGCAGTGAATTGCATTGAAAATCCTTATATTGCCAATTACATAAAGAAAAGAAAACAAATAGAAGATGAAGAGAATACTAACGAAAGGGAAGAGACTTCCCAATATTCTCGTATTATTTCTTATGGTGAATCAGGTAACGAGGAGGAGCCTTCTATTCAACCAATCTCGTTAATAAGGATCTCCAAAAAGAGGATTGAACCCACACATGAGGTTAAGAAGAAGAAAAGAAAAAGGAAGAGAGGTAAAAAGATATCTCCCCCAAATAATGTTGCTCCTATTAAAGTTGTGCCTCATGAAAATGAAGATGATGCACTTGATGATGATCTCGTTATGCCTATTGCTTGTTGTGATGATTATGATTGGAAAGATAATGATACTCCTTATGATCTTGAAAATCTTTTTGGCACTTGCTTGGAAGAATATGATAATTGCTATACTATTGGTGCTATCCATACTATTAATGATGAGAGTGATTATGCTTATGATATGAAAAGGCCCAAGCTTGTGGATGCTATGTTTGATGAAGATGATGTTTTTGAGAATATATTTGCTGTAATTAATGTTTGTCAGGGATGCTATGTTTAATAATGATGATATTTTTAGCCACCCAAGTTTTGATACGCAAAGTTGTTATGATGATTGCCTCCTACTTATGATGATTATATTTATGAAAGTGGGTTTGGAAGAGTGTCAACTTTAGGAAGTAATGATCCCACTATTTGGGAGGATGTTGAATCTTATAATATTTATGAAGGTGGATTTGGAGAGGTCATGAATTTATTTAGTGATGTATCCACTATCTTGGAAGAGGTTTCAATCGATTATGATGAGAACAAAGTTGCTACTTATGATGATTATTGTGATGAAACTTATGCTATAAAAAGTAGTGATGATTATATTTATAAAACTTGTCATGCTTATGATTACCCTTTTTCTGAACATTACTCTTTTAATGTGGAAACAATTTATAGTATTCAAGTCTCTTATGATACTCCCACTACTATTCATGAGAAGAAGTTTGCTTATGTGGAGAGTAGTAAAATTTATATGCTTGTGCATCATGAAAATAATGTTTTATGTGATGGTTATATTTTTGAATTAATTCATGATGCTACTGAAAATTATTATGAGGGAGGATCATATTCTTCTACATATTGCAATAATATCAAGTTTCCTCTCTATGTGTTGAAAATCTTGAAGCTATGCTTGTTTTGCTTTCCTATGCTAGTTGACTAGTGTTCCCATAAGTTGTTTGCTCACAAAATCCCTATGCATAGGAAGTGGGTTAGGCTTAAATGAGCTAGTCATATTCTTCATGATGCTCTCTTTATGTTTCAATTCTTATCTTTTAGGTGAGCATCATTGAAATCATCATGCCTAGCTAGGGGCGTTAAACGTTAGCGCTTGTTGGGAGGCAACCCAATTTTTATTTTTGTTCTTTCTTTTTGGTTCTGTTTAGTAATAAATATTTGATCTAGCTTCTGGTTAGATGTGGTTTTATGATTTAATTAGTGTTTGTGCCAAGTAAGACCTATAGGATCTTCTTGGATGATAGTTATTTGATCTTGCTGAAAATTCCAGAAACTTTCTGTTCATGAAAACAATTGTTTAGAATCACCATAAAGTGATAAAATACTGATTCCAATTGCAGTAGGTCAATAAACAAATTATCTAGCTCTTCCTATTTTGGTAGAATTTTTGGAGTTCCAGAATTTTGCATTAGTTACAGATTACTACAGACTGTTCTGTTTTTGACAGATTCTGTTATTCGTGTGTTGTTTGCTTATTTTGATGAATCTCTGACTAGTAAACTAGTTTATAAACCATAGATAAGTTGGAATACAGTAGGTTTAAAACCAATATAAATAAATAATGAGTTCATTACAGTACCATGAAGTGGTGTTTTGTTTTCTTTCGCTAACGGAGCTTAAGAGTTTTCTGTTAGGTTTTGTGTTGTGAAGTTTTCAAGTTTTGGGTAAAGATTCGATGGACTATGGAATAAGGAGTGGAAAGAGCCTAAGATTGGGGATTCCCAAGGCACCCCAAGGTAATATTCAAGGATAACAAAGAGCCTAAGCTTGGGGATGCCCCAGATGGCATCCCCTCGTTCGTCTTCGTTCATCGGTAACTTTACTTGGAGCTATATTTTTATTCACCACATGATATGTGTTTTGCTTGGAGCGTCATTTTATTTTATTTAGCTTTTCTTGCTGTTTGAATAAAATACCAAGATCTGAAATTCTTGAATGATAGAGAGTCTTCACATAGTTGCATAATTATTAAACTACTCATTGATCTTCACTTATATCTTTCAGAGTAGTTTGTTGTTTGCTCTAGTGCTTCACTTATATCCTTTTAGAGCACGACGGTGGTTTTATATTGAAGAAATTGTTGATCTCTCATGCTTCACTTATATTATTTTGAGAGTCTTTAGAACAGCTTGGTAATTTGCTTTGGTTATGAATTTAGTCCTAATATGATGGGCATCCAAGAGGGATATAATAAAAACTTTCATATAAAGTGCATTGAATACTATGAGAAGTTTGATTCCTTATGATTGTTTTGAGATATGAAGATGGTGATATTAGAGTCATGCTAATTGAGTAGTTGTGAATTTGAGAGATACTTTTGTTAAAGTTTGTGATTCCCGTAGCATGCACGTATGGTGAACCAGTATGTGATGAAGTCGGAGCATGATTTATTTATTGATTGTCTTCCTTATGAGTGGCGGTCGGGGACGAGCGATGGTCTTTTCCTACCAATCTATCCCCCTAGGAGCATGCGCGTAACACTTTGCTTTGATAACTTGTAGATTTTTGCAATAAGTATATGAGTTCTTTATGACTAATGTTGAGTCCATGGATCATGTGCACTCTCTTCCTTCCACCATTGCTAGCCTCTCTAATACCGCGCACTATTCGCCGGTATCACACACCCACCATATACCTTCCTCAAAACAGCCACCATACCTACCTATTATGGCATTTCCATAGCCATTCCGAGATATATTGCCATGCAACTTACCACCGTTCCGTTTACTATGACACACTCCATCATTGTCATATTGCCTCGCATGATCATGTAGTTGACATTGTATTTGTGGCAAAGCCACCGTTCATAATTCTTTCATACATGTCACTCATGAGTCATTGCACATCCCGGTACACCACCGGAGGCATTCATATAGAGTCATATTTTGTTCTAAGTATCGAGTTGTAATTCTTGAGTTGTAAGTAAATAAAAGTGTAACGATCATCATTATTAGAGCATTGTCCCGGTGAGGAAAGGATGATGGACACTATGATTCCCCCACAAGTCAGGATGAGACTCCGGGCGAAAAATAAAAAAAGAGGCCATAAAAAAAAGAGAAAAGGCCCAAATAAAAAAATAAAAAAATGAGAGAAAAAGAGAGAAGGGACAATGCTACTATCCTTTTACCACACTTGTGCATCAAAGTAGCACCATGATCTTCATGATAGAGAGTTTCCTATGTTGTCACTTTCATATACTAGTGGGAATTTTACATTATAGAACTTGGCTTGTATATTTCAATGATGGGCTTCCTCAAATTTCTCTAGGTCTTCGTGAGCAAGCGAGTTGGATGCACACCCACTTAGTTTATTTTGTTGAGCTTTCATACACTTATAGCTCTAGTGCATCCGTTGCATGGAAATCTCTACTCACTCACATTGATATCTATTGATGGACATCTCCCTAGCCCATTGATATCCTAGTTGATGTGAGACTATCTTCTCCCTTGTTGTCTTCTCCACAACCACCATTCTATTCCACATATAGTGCTATGTCCATGGCTCACGCTCATGTATTGCGTGAAGTTTGAAAAAGTTTGAGAACACCAAAAGTATGAAACAATTGCTTGGCTTGTCATCGGGGTTGTGCATGATTTAAATATTTTGTGTGGTGAAGATAGAGCATCGCCAGACTATATGATTTTTAGGGATAAGTTTCTTTGCCCATGTTATTTTGAGAAGACAAGATTACTTTGTTAGTATGCTTGAAGCATTATTGTTTTCATGTCATTATTAAACTTTTGTTTTGAATCTTATGGATCTGAATATTCTTGCCACAATAAAGAGAATTACATGGATAAATATGTTAGGTAGCATTCCACATAAAAAATTCTGTTTTTATCATTTACCTACTCGAGGACGACCAGGAATTAAGCTTGGGGATGCTGATACGTCTCCCAACGTATCTATAATTTTTGATTGTTCCATGCTATTATATTATCTCTCTTGGATGTTTAATGGGCTTTGCTTTGCACTTTTATATTATTTTTGGGACTAACCTATTGACCTAGAGCCCAGTACCAGTTCCTGTTTTTTCCCTTGTTTAATTGTTTTGAAGAAAAGGAATATCAAACGGAGTCGAAACGGAATGGAACCTTCTGGAGAAGTTATTTTTGGAAGGAAAGCAACCCGGGAGACTTGGAGTCCACGTTAAGAAAGCAACGAGGGATGCACGAGGCAGGGGGGCGCGCCCACCCCCCTGGGCGCGCCCTCCACCCTCGTGGGCCCCTCGTGGCTCCCCTGACGTATTTCTTCCACCTATATACACCAATATACCCTAAAAACTTCGGGGAACAGAATAGATCGGAAGTTCCGCCGCCACAAGCCTCTGTAGCCACGAAAAACCAATCGGGACCCTGTTCCGGCACCCTGCCGGAGGGGGATCCCTCACCGGTGGCCATCTTCATCATCCCGGCGCTCTCCATGACGAGGAGGGAGTAGTTCACCCTCGGGGCTGAGGGTATGTACCAGTAGCTATGTGTTTGATCTCTCTCTCTCTCTCGTGTTCTTGATTTGGCACGATCTTGATGTATCGCGAGCTTTGCTATTATAGTTAGATCTTATGTTTCTTCTCCCCCTCTACTCTCTTGTAATGGATTGAGTTTTCCCTTGTCTTATGACCTATATTTTTATTTTATTACAAACGTAAAATCATAGTGTAAAGTATACATAAATTCTAAATTATCTTGTCTTATGACCTATATTTTTTTTATTATGCCAAATTTTACGTAGTGAATCAACAGAAATGTAACTATTTGAATTCCAAATGTAATTTAATTATGAAGTGATTGTAAGATTACCTCGGGTGAAGAATAACTTATTCTGCACCCTGGGTGATGAATAGTATCACTATATATATATATATAGTGATAATATATATATATATATAGCCGGTCTATTCTGCTAATATTAGAAGAATAACTATTCTGATAACACTTCCGCACTGCACGTTCAACGCAAGTTCACGTCATTGTTTGAACCAAGATTGCTGCAGTACTCAGGCGCGTGAACTTCGTGTCGAAAAAAACTGCACACTGTGTTTTTCTGGTACTGTTTTCGCTCTAGTTTTTTAGCCGTCTGTCGGAACGACACGTCTAATATACCGATGAGAAGCTATGGATTAGGCGCAACTTCGCCATGTTGAACACTTTTCGAGATTCCTCATAGTTTAAGAGCAGTTTCAAAAATTGTGCGGCTCATGATGAATGTCAACGAGTGTTTTTTCGCGTTTTCTTCTAATTTGCTCTACGGAATGAAGCAAATGATATAGCGTTGGAAAGATATCGTCGAGGTGGATCTTTTTCATATCTATTATTTTCTCTAATTCGTTACGGTTTAAGAGCAGTTTCAAATTTACTAAATCACGGAATTGTGTTTTTGAATTTTTTTTGAATTTTTTGGTACTATTTTCGCTCCAGTTTTCAAACTGTTTGTCGAAACGACGCGTGTGATACGCCATTGGAAAGATACGGACGAGGCGCAACTTTCATATGTTGAAATATTTTTTAGATTCCTTACGGTTTTAAGTTAATTTCGAAAATCGTGCGGCGGACGACGAGTGGCAGTTGCCGTTTTTCATGAAACTTTTACAAACCGCTAGCCGTAATGATTTAAATGATACGCCGTTGGAAAGATATCGACAAGGCGCAACTTTTTCATGTAGAACACTGTCTCTAATTCTTTACGGTTTAAGAGCAATTTCGAATTTACCGAAATGCGGACACTCTGTTTTTTCGCGACCCAAAATTGTCGTATGCACTGCATCAGACAGAAAACCGCACTGCTTTCATACTAAAAACCGCACTTCATCAGACCAACTAGTGCACTGCATGATTTCTTTTTTCGTGGGACGTACATTTTCCCAAACGAGGTGGAGTGCACTTCATGTCAAGCGTTGGCGAACCACAATACTACAAAAAGTAAACCTCGAGACTAGCGTAAACGGGCCACGACACTATCGAAAGTGAACCGCATGACTTTTTTGTTGACCTTTTTCATACTTAATATTTTCTATGAGCGTAGACCAAACGAGTGGACCGTATGGATTGAGTGAGTGAACCGCACTGCATCAAGAAGTGAACCGCATTAATTTTCATGCCCTTCACATTTGGAGTAAGTGAATCACACTGCAATGTCGACCAAATCAAAAACAACATATCACATGCATTGCTTCAAATCAAAAACCGCACTGCAATGTTGACCAAGTAACTACACACGGATTAGACGACGTGTCCCAGTGCACTTCTCTGGAAACATGATGCTCGGTGTTATGGACTGCTTTGGTGACCTGCCAAACTGCATCAGGAGACACTCCACACTGATCGCACAGGAGCGCAGTTCACATATTTCTTTTCTTTTTTTTATGTCCTCCCCCTCCTCCAAAAAATTGGCAAACCACAAGAACATGAATAGCAAACTGAAGTGCGCTTAACTTTGAGTATCAAAAATAATAAAAGTAATTGTAACAACAAACAAACAAATTGAGGTTTGGGCATTTTTTTCAAATAACATACTGCAAGCGAGATCATGAAAAACCAAAGGAAGTGCACACAAGTGCACGATGGCAGCGAACCAAGTGAGTAAAATGCATGCCACAAGCATCCACACTGCAGCATCGCACATACGGAACTGCATGCCCATTGTCCTCTCAAGTCCCTGCGTACTGCATCGATGACCCAACCGAGCTGAAGTGAAGAGCAACCTGCGCTGCATAAGGCGCAGGTGTCGTCAGCGACGGCGGCATGGACTACACCGTGGTCGAGAAATTGGCTGGCAGACAGCTATGCGGCAAGGTGTGCACTGCACGCGCAAGAGGAGGCACGATCGAGTTGACCCCGGGGGCTCATTGCCGTGATGACCGCCCTGGCCTTGACGCTACAGCGGTGGGACGCGATGAGAGTGCACCGCAGCCTCCACCGGAGTGCACTGCAGCTCCGAACTCCACCATGCGAGCTGCTCCCCCTGTTTTTGGGATGCATCCCGCAACAAAGTGGTCGCCAGGGCACGGGGTGTGTGCTGCGGCCAAACCAACGGAATAAGGAGTCACACAGATCGGCCATGGCCGCGACCACCTCGAAGGACAAAAAAAACGAACCGCACGCCCGTGCTGCTCCAACCGCTAGCAGCTCACCGGCGTACTGCATGTCCACACTGAAGTAGGATTTTTTGTTGGCGCTGAACTAAAGTGGACGCTAGCGGTGGCTCGCCGTCAGCCTCTGGTGGCGCTTGCGCGCGGCGGGGGAGGGTGGGTGGTGCTGGTGGGGACGATGGCCTCTCCCCGGAGGTGGGGGCTCGATTTATTACCGAGCGGTGCACAGGGGCAGGGGCCGGTCGAGTTCGTGGCAACTCTGATCCGGTTGAGATGCCAGGGGATAGAGGTGGCAAGTGGTAACAGGATGAATCGATAGCTGGCGGGGTAGGTGGAAGCAGCGGTCGGCGATGGGAGGTCGTGGCCGACGGGATCCTAGGCAGGCGGAGGTTGAGGTCGGGGGCGCCATTGAGGAGGAAGATGGGGTGGAGGAGGTGTCGTCGGCCAGGAAGCATGCGTGGTCAGGGGGTCTGCCCGGACTTTTGCCATCCGTCGATCCCATCGCCTGGCGGCGCGGCATGGTCGGATCCGCCCAGATCCGTCACCATGGAGGTGCGGGGGGCAGGCGGCGGGAGCACATCTGCCGCCGGAGTGCAGGAAGGACGCTGGTCGGAGGGGTGAGAAAGGCGGGGAGAGGGAGATGCGGCAAGTCAGAGGTTCGAGTGGTTGTTGTGGCGCGGCTGATCGGCAGCGTGGTGGGAGTTGGTTCCCGGCGGCGCGGCAGCGGTAGTAGCTGGACATGGTCGGGGTGGGTGTGGAGGCGCGTCTGGAGGAAGCAGACGATGGGTGGAGGTCGTGTGGGTGTGGGGGAAGAACTGGGTACGGTTCGGTTTAGAGTGGGCGAAGGCTAGGGGTGTTAACTCGGCAGTGTTAGCAGAATAAGGATATTGTTAGCAGAATAAGGTCTTAAGGGGATCATAATAGACCCACCCTATATATATATATATATATCAAAAAAGGACAGAGAGGAGGAGGCCGGCCGGACCGAATGGGGAGGAGAGGTGTAACATGGTCGGGGCAAGCCGGGGGCGCGGGGTGGCGTCAGGGCAGGGGCACGGGGCGGCCGGCATCGAGGCAGGGGCATGGGGCGACGGCGATGAGGCAGGGGCACGGGGTGGCGCGTCGGGGCACGGGGCACGGGGCGGCACGTCGGGGCAGGGCAGGGCGCGGGGCGACAGCGACGAGGAGCGGGCTGCGACGGCAACGAGGAGCGGGCGGCGATGACGACCTCTGGGCGGCGATGACGATGTCGGGGCAGGGGCGCGGTGTCGAGGAGCAGCAACAGCCTGGTGGCGTTCGAGAGAAGAATAGCGGATGGGGGGATTTCCTAAGTGTCGGGTTATATAGCTACCACCTTTGGTCCCGGTTCGTGGCACCAACCAGGACTAATGCCCCCCTTTAGTCCCGGTTGGTGCCACCAACCGGGACCGAAGGTCAGTTTTCAGCAGCCCAAAGGGCGGGAAATAGAGACCTTTGGTCCCGGTTGGTGGCACCAACCGGGACTAAGAGCATCTCCCGCCGTTGGCCCCCCTAGGAGGCAAAAAAATCGCCCCCTGGGGGCGAGCCGGCGATACAATCCAGCCGTCGCCCCCAGGTCGCCCCCAGACGCTGATATTGGCCCAGTTTTCGGCCCACTTCGGCGAATAAAGGGCCCATATGGGCGAGAATAGGCCCATATTCGGGGTGGTTCGTCATGGCTTGGTGTTCAATTATCAACATAAATATTTTTATCACATAGCTCATCACAAAAAATCAAATAGTTCAACAAAATAGTACAACAACAAATCGTTCAATACAAATTATATAGTTCAACAAATAAAAACTTATATGTCATCACACGTCGTGCCCGGCTTCGCCCTTGAGCCTCTATAGGTGATCCACCAGATCCTGCTGCAGTTGATGATGCACCTGTGGGTCTCGGATCCGAGCAATGTCTTCCGCATTGGGTGTTCCCAAGTATTGCGGTCCACATACTGCCACCACTGCCCGACAGAACTTGTAGAAACACTCAATGCTGGTGGACTCGGCCATGCGCCCATAGTCGTCGAGTGAATCACTGGGAGCTCCGCATGCAAGCATCCTCATCGCCGTCGTGCACTTCTGGATCGAGGTGAATCCAAGTTTGCCGGTGCAATCCATGTTGCACTTGAAGTAGCTGTCGAACTCTCGGATGGAATTCACAATCCTGAGGAAGAGCATTCGGCTCATCCGATAACGGCGCCGAAATGTTTTGTCGCCGTGAAGTGGAGCATCGACGAAGTACTCCGAGTAGAGCATGCCGTAGCCTTCGAGACGATGCCGCCCCGGCGCCGAGCCACCTAGCTGCTCATTGCTCGCCAGCATCTGGACGAGGGCGGCGAGCACCATGAGATGCTCATCTTCCTGGACGTCGGCCTCGGCTTCCTCCTCTAGCAGCGTGGCGAGCGCTTCCTCGTCGTCCGATTCCATCGCCGAGGCAGGCAAATCGCCGAACACCTTGCGCCCGGTGGGCAAACTGCCGCTAAACTGCCCCTCCGCGGCCGGAAACGCCCAGCTGCTGGTGGAGGGGCTGCCTCGGCGAACCTCTGCTATTTTTTTCGGCCGGGATTGGCTATCGAGCGGTGAAGGGCGGCGGGCGGCACCGGGATGCAGCTACTGGCGGCCGAGGGCGCGGGGGTCGGAGGAGAGTCGGGGAAGAAAAACTTGACTTTTCACTTGACGGTGTGGGCTAGCTGCGTTTTTCCCTTGCGCCGGAGCCCCCGATCGCCCCCCAGTGCGCCGGGTTCGGCCAGCGACCGCCGGGCCCAAAAACGGGCCGAACCGGCGCTTTTCGGCGTCCTGGGGGCGCGACTGGGGCGTTTTTTCGGCACCGACGCCGAAAAAGTGGCCTGGGGGCCTGTTGGGGGCGCGGCTGGAGATGCTCTAAAGGAGGGCATTGGTCCTGGTTGGTGCCACGAACCGGGACCAAACGTGCGCATTGGTTCTGGTTCGAGCCACCAACCGGGACCAAATGCCTTGTGCTGGAACTGGCGTGGTGCGGTGGGATGTTTAGTCACACCACGCTAGCCGAGAGGCTTCGACAGTGGTTTATAAGCGCGGCTGCGCAGACACTCCGAGCTCCTCTCAAATGCAGGCTTACAGGCCTAAAACACTTTATCTGCCTGTGGGCCTACTAGGCCTTCTGCGGGCCTAAATCCTGGCCCATGGTTGGGTTTCTAGTCGTATTCAGGCCGTGGTGGCCTAGTAGGTGGCATTTTTTTTCTAGTTTTTTGTTTTGTTTTTTTGCTTTATTTATTTTATTTTGTTTCTACTTACAGTATTTCAGTGATTCTTTTTTTCTTTTAGGTCTAAAAAATTATAAACTTTCTGTTAGTGCCATTGGTTTTCAAATTTGGATAGTTTAAATTTGAATTTTTTGAAATTTGTGTGAATCACTAGTTTGTGAATAACTTTACTATAAAAATAGATTTTTGAGTGATTATTTTTCCTGCTATTTAATATTACTATGTTTTATCATTATATTCAATTTGGTAATTTTTAGATTATTTTAAATGTCTGTTTTAATCAAAAACAGATTTTGTTATTTTAGTTTGCTATTAAAGTTTCTAACAAAAAAATTATTTATGAAAATTATTTTTGCTATTAATGTTTTGAACAGAAAATAATTTTAGTTGCATAAAATTTATATAATTTTAGTTTCAAAAATACTAGAGGTTTATAAAAGCTTTTTAGTTGATTCCTTTTGCTATTAGAGTTTTATAAAAGCTTTTTAGTTGATTCTTTTTGCTATTGAAGAATATTATAGTTTTGTTTTAGTTGATCATAACAGAATATTTTAACTGATTAATTTTAGTTCATTCTTTTAGCTATTAGTTCATGCTTTTTGCTATTAGTTCATTCTTTTTGTTATTAGTTCATTCTTTGAGCTAAATGACCCTGAAATTGAAAAGCACTACAAGTGAACTCTGAAAAGGTTGAAAGTTGGCATGGTATCATCATTTCACCCACATAGCATGTGCTAATAAGTTGAAAGGGTTGTGGAAAAAACTGGATGCACTTCGTGTAGAAAAATGGACAATCTCTTTCGAAGTATCAGGGTTTCAGACGAAAACTTATCTGTTACAAAGGGATTTCCTTTTTTTAACTTATTTGAACTCCACACTTTTTGTGTGTTCGAAATGCACCATTCAAAGCCACACCATCAATTTTCAACCATTCTGACTTTTTGGTATTTTGCATGCATTTACTAATTTTTTTGAGCTAAATGACCCTGAAATTGAAAAGCACTACAATTGAACTCTTAAATGGTTGAAAGTTGGCATGGTATCATCATTTCACCCACATAGCATGTTATAAAAAGTCGAGAGGGTTACGGCAAAAACTGGATGCACTTCGTGTACAAAACGGACAATCTCTTTCAAAGTATCAGGGTTTCGGACGAAAACTCATCTGTTACAAAGGTATTTCATTTTTTTGAACTTATTTGAACTCCAGACTTTTTGTGTGTTCAAAATGAACCATCCAAAGCCACATCATCGAGTTTCAACCCTTTCTGACTTCATTTGGTATTTTTCATGCATTTACTGATTTTTAAAGCTAAATGACCCTGAAATTGAAAAGCACTACAAATGAACTCTGAAAATGTTGAAAGTTGGCATGGTATCATCATTTCACCCACATCGCATGTTATAAAAAGTTGAGAGGGTTATGGCAGAAACTGGATGCACTTCGTGTACAAAACGGACAATCTCTTTCGAAGTATCAGGGTTTCATACGAAAACTCATCTGTTACAAAAGGCATTTCATTTCTTCACATGTAACTGCAGTGATATTCTAGATCAAAGGCATCATCATAATAGTTGTGGAGAGAAATTCTTCACTTTATCTTCGCTTGTGTCCTTTGCTTATTGCGCCGTAACCATGGATAATCTTCATCGTTTAACAGGGTGCTTGGGTCAGCCTTGACTTTGAAGGGAGGAATATCATGAAACTTTTCATAATCTTCAGACATGTCTGTCTTGCCCTCCAAACCCATGATGCCTCTTTTTCCTGAAAGAACTATGTGGCGCTTTGGCTCATCGTATGATGTATTCGCTTCCTTATCTTTTCTTTTTCTCGGTTTGGTAGACATGTCCTTCACATAGAAAACCTGTGGCACATCATTGGCTAGGACGAATGGTTCATCTGTGTACCCAAGATTGTTCAGATCCACTGTTGTCATTCCGTACTTTGGGTCTACCTGTACCCCGCCTCCTGACAGATTGCCATTTGCACTGAAACAAAGGGACCTTAAAATCATGTCCATAGTAAAGTTCCCATATGTCCACTATGTAACCATAATATATGTCCTTTCCCCTCTTGGTTGCTGCATCAAAGCGGACACCGTTGTTTTGGTTGGTGCTCTTTTGATCTTGGGCGATCGTGTAAAATGTATTCCCATTTATCTCGTACCCTTTCTAAGTCAATACAGTCGAAGATGGTCCCCTGGCCAACGAGTACAGCTCATCAGAAATAGTGTTGTCACCCCTGAGATGTGTTTGCAACCAACTATCGAAAGTCCTGATGTGTTCACATGTAATCCAGTCGTCACACTGCTCCGGGTGTTTGGAGCGCAGAATGTTCTTGTGTTCATCGACATACGGGGTCACCAAGGTAGAATTCTATAGAACTGTGTAGTGTGCTTGAGACCAAGAATGCCCGTCCCTAGATATTATTAAGTCCGCTCCTAGCGTGCCTTTTCCAGTCAGTCTCCCCTCATACCGCGATTGAGGGAGACCAATCTTCTTAAGGTCAGGAATGAAGTCAACACAAAACCCAATGACA
Source organism: Triticum aestivum (assembly GCF_018294505.1). NCBI lineage: Eukaryota > Viridiplantae > Streptophyta > Magnoliopsida > Poales > Poaceae > Triticum > Triticum aestivum. The sequence continues at coordinate 631,373,896 of NC_057799.1, forward strand.
TCCTCTGTTTGATGGCCCATGGAGATGCTTCCTTCTGGCCTAGCGCGGTTACGGACATATTTCTGTAGGATTCCCATGAACCTCTCAAAGGGGAACATATTGTGTAGAAATACAGGGCTCAGAACGACAATCTCGTCGACTAGATGAACTAGGACGTGCGTCATGATATTGAAGAAGGATGGTGGGAATACCAGCTCGAAACTAACAAGACATTGCGCCACATCACTCCTTAAACTTGGTAGGATTTCTGGATCGATCACCTTCTAATAGATTGCATTGGGGAATGAACATAGCTTCACAATGGCCAATCGAACATTTTCTGGTAGAAGCCCCCTCAATGCAACCGGAAGCAATTGCGTCATAATCACGTGGCAGTCATGAGACTTTAGGTTCTGGAACATTTTCTCTGGAATATTTATTATTCACTTTATATTCGACGAGAAGCCAGACGGGACCTTCATACTGAGCAGGCATTCAAAGAAGATTTCCTTCTCTTCTTTGGTAAGAGCGTAGCTGGCAGGACCTTCATACTGCTTTGGAGGCATGCCGTCTTTTTCGTGCACACGTGGCTGGTCCTCCCGTGCTTCCGGTGTATCTTTTGTCTTCCCATACACGCCCAAGAAGCCTAGCAGGTTCACGCAAAGATTCTTCGTCATGTGCATCACGTCAATTGCAGAGCGGACCTTTAGGTCTTTCCAATAGGGTAGGTCCCAAAATATAGATTTCTTCTTCCACATGGGTGCGCGTCCCTAAGCGTCATTCGGAACAGATAGTCCACCGGGACCCTTTCCAAAGATAACTTGTAAATCATTGACCATAACAAGTATGTGATCACCAGTACGGACGGCAAGCTTCTTCCAATGATCTACCTCGCCTTTGAAATGCTTGCCTCTCTTTCGACATTGAGGGTTGGTCGGAAGAAATCGACGATGCCCCAGGTACACATTCTTCCTGCATTTGTCCAGGTATATACTTTCGATGTCATCTAAACAGTGTGTGCATGCGTGGTATCCCTTGTTTGTCTGTCCTGAAAGGTTACTGAGAACAGGCCAATCATTCATGGTTACAAACAGCAACGCATGCAGGTCAAATTCCAGCTATTTGTGCTCATCCTACACACGTACACCGTTTCTATTCCGCAGCTATAAAATTTCTTCAAGTAATGGCCTTAGGTACACATCAATGTCGTTGCCGGGTTGCTTAGGGCCTTGGATGAGAACTGGCATCATAATGAACTTTCGCTTCATGCACAACAAAGGAGGAAGGTTATAGATACGTAGAGTCACGGGCCATGTGTTTTGATTGCTGCTCTGCTCCCCAAAAGGATTAATGCCATCCGTGCTTAAACCAAACCATATGTTCCTTGCGTCACCTACAAAGTCCTCCGAGTACTTTCTCTTGATTTTTCTCCACTGCGACCCGTCGGCGGGTGTTCTCAACTTCCCGCATTTCTAACGGTCCTCTCTGTGCCATCACATCAACTTGGCATGCTCTTTGTTTCTGAACATACGTTTCAACCGTGGTATTATAGGAGCATACCACATCACCTTGGGAGGAACCCTCTTCCTAGGGCGCTGGCCGTCAACATCACGAGGGTCATCTCGTCTGATCTTATACCGCAATGCATCGCATACCGGGCATGCGTTCAAATCCTCGTACACACCATGGTAGAGGATGTAGTCATCAGGGCATGCATTATCTTCTGCACCTCCAATCCTAGAGGGCATATAACCTTATTTGTTGCGTACATACTGTCGGGCAATTCGTTATCCTTTGGAAGCTTCTTCTTCAATATTTTTAGTAGCTTCTCAAATCCTTGTTAGGTACACCATTCTCTGCCTTCCATTGCAGCAGTTCCAGTGTGGTACCGAGCTTTGTGTTGCCATCTTCGCAATTGGGGTACAACCCTTTTTTGTGATCTTCTAACATGCGATTGAACTTCAGCTTCTCCTTTTCACTTTCGCACTGTCTCTTTGCATCAACAATGACCCGGTGAAGAGCATCATAGGGCACATCGTCTGGTTCCTCTTGATCTTCAGCTTCCCCCATTGCAGCATCACCGTATTCAGGGGGCACATAGTTGTCATCATCCTCTTCTTCTTCGTTGTCTTCCATCATAACCCCTCTTTCTCCGTGCTTGGTCCAAACATTATAGTGTGGCATGAAACCCTTATAAAGCAGGTGGCTGTGAAGGATTTTCCAGTCAGAGTAAGACTTCGTATTCCCACATATAGGGCATGGACAACACATAAAACCATTCTGCTTGTTTGCCTCAGCCACTTCGAGAAAATTATGCACGCCCTTAATGTACTCAGAGGTGCGTCTGCCACCGTACATCCATTGCTGGTTCATCTACGTGCATTATATATAATTAAGTGTGCCAAAAACCATTACAGAACATCATGAATAGATAAGTGACCAAATTAATAGAAGTTCATCATCACATTAAAACCAAAGTACATACATAGTTCTCATTGAACAAGATATAGCTCTCCAGAGCATCTAATTAAACCATACATTGAAACTATCTAAAACATTTCAATGCAACAACAAATGCAATCATAATCGCAACTAAGGTAACAATTGATCCAATGGCATAATGATACCAAGCGTCAGTATGAATGGCATGTTTTCTAATCTTTCTAATCTTCAAGCGCATTGCATCCATCTTGATCTTGTGATCATCGACGACATCCGCAACATGCAACTCCAATATCATCTTCTCCTCCTCAATTTTTTTCAATTTTTCCTTCATGTAATTGTTTTCTTCTTCAACTAAATCTAACCTCTCGACAATAGGGTCGGTTGGAATTTCCGGTTCACATACCTCCTAGATAAAAAAATCTATTTCACGTTGGTCGGCATAATTGTCATAAACACTAAATGAAACAAAAGGTTATAAAAGATAATATATACCACATCCGAATCATAGACAAGACGAGGGCCGACGGAGGTGGATACCAAAACCATCGCACTATATAATAACAAATAATAATAAAACTAAGAAAATTACACAAGTATCTATCTAAATCATACAAGTAATAACTTTTTTCTTTTAGAAAGAAGATAAGATCAAGAGGCTCACCAGGGTGGTGCCTGCGACGAGATCGGCGCGGTCGACGGCGGTAAGGACGGGAACGGGACAGGACGGACCGCCAAACCTAGACAAATCTTGAGGAAAATGGAGCTTGGACAAGGAGCTTCGAGAGGAGAAAGCTTAAGTGTGGCTCGGGCATTTCATTGAACACCTCATGTGCATAGGAGGTGAGCTAGAGCACCACAAAGCTCTCTCATGGTTGGCCAAAAAACAGAGCACTCACTGCTCTGCTCGCGGGCAAGGGGGTATATATAGGCATCTCATTGGTCCCGGTTCGTGGCTGGAACCGGGACTAAAGGAGCCCCTTTGGTCCCGGTTGCAACCACAAACCGGGACCAATGGTTGTGGGCTAGGAGCGAGGCCCATTGGTCCCGGGTTGTGTTTGGAACTGGGACCAAAGGGCCAGACAAACCGGCACCTATGGCCCACGAGGCCCGGCCGGCCCCCTGGCCTCACGAACCGGGACCGATGCCCCCATGGGTCCCGGTTCGTAAGTGAACCGGGATTAATGGGCTTACCCGGCCTGGACCAAAGCCTTGTTTTCTACTACTGCCCGTGACACCCCCCCCCCCCCGCGCCCCGCCCGCGCCATCCCCGCCTCTCTCTCTAGCTTTCCTCCTTCCCGTTTGACTAGGGTTAGGGTATATATATATATATAGAGAGAGAGAGAGGGGGGGGAGAGAGAAAGTAACACTATTCTAATCCCAGGATTAGAATAGTTATTAGGATCACGGCGCTCCGTATATAGACGCGATGGGATGTTCCGAAACTCTGCAAAACAAAATAGACAGCCTCATTTCCCTCGCACCACCCCACCCCCGCCTGACTCCGACCACCTACCGCCGCCGCCGACGAGCGGATCCAGCGCCGCGCCAGGTCCGGCCGCCCCTTCTTCCCCAGAGCGCCGCCGCCCCGCCGCCTCCGCCATCTTCCCAGCGCGCTGCCGCCATCTTCCCAGAGCGCCCCCTGCCCATGGGTCGCGCCGCCGGTCTCCTCCTGCAACCCGGCCGCCACCCTGCCGCCACCGTCCCCCCGACCCAGCTGCCACTCTGCCACACGCCTTGGATCCGGTCGCGGCGCCGCCCCCCAGCGCGGGATCCGGCCGCTGGCCCCATCCGGCCACCGCGATGTCACCGTCCATCGCCCGGTGGTGCAGTGCGGCGTGCCCTTAGCTCCCTGTGACGCGCCCTTCCCTCCCGCCCGACGCGAACTTCCCTCTATGCCGCCGCGACCTTCCCTCCCCTCCGGTGCAGCCTGCCCTTTACTACGGCGCGCCCTCCTACTCCTCCACGTGCGGCATGAACCTCGCCTTCGACCGCGAGCTCATCAGCCCGTCCATGTACTTCGGCCTCATGGGCGACGGCCAGCCCATCGGACGCTACGATGACATGTGGCCGGCTGGTGCGTCAAGGTAACTACAACTAAACTAAACACACACATCGTCTTTGAGTTTGGTCCGGCTGTACTGAACTTTTACTAAATAATTTGTGTATGTGTGCAGGTGATCTGCGACCACCTTGGGCTAGGAGTCAAGACGGGGCTGCCCTACATCTGGCATAGCAAGGCCAGCAACCCGTTCGTGAACATGAAGAAGGAGTACAAGGGCATCTTCTGGCAGGAGGACATCATCCCCTTCTTCCAGGCCGCAAAGCTGACAAGGAATGCGACACCATGCAGAAGTGCTACATCTCGCTCTCGCAGCAGGTCAAGGAGAAGCTCGGCAAGATCGACCCCTACTTCGTCAAGCTCGCCGACGCCATGGTCACCTGGATCGAGGCCTGGGACATGCTCAACTCCAAGGACTCCAAGGAGGACGACGCCAACGGCAAGCTCAAGGGGAAGTAGATCGAGATCGAGGGATAGAACCTTTTTTGCATTAGCATACTGAGCAGGCGTTGGGGCGGCGTATACCGGTTTCTTCAGTTCATAACGTTCAATGCATGCATCAGGTATTCAGGTTCAGGCTGTTGTGTACTACAAAACATTAGCTGCCTGTATGTGAGAAAACCATGCTGTTTCTTATTTTTTTTATGTGAGAAAACAAAAATGTATTTTAGAAGTTCATTTATTATTTCCCCAAAAGTTCATATATTACTACATGTATGTATTTTGACATTTCATAACACCAGCAGTAGAATTTGTGAAGAAAAACCGTGTAGAAGTTCATGTATAAAAATTAATGAACCTCCCGACGCCGATGGGACGCGACTCGTAATGCGTGTACTAGTGCATAGTGTTGTGCATACTACGGATTGGTATACTGTGTACATGTATTCTTGTGTGTAATTTTTTTTGCTTTTCAAAAGCACGTGAAGTTCATGTTTCAAGAAAATTTGAAGTTCGGAGGTATAACATATAGATGAATTTCATCTAAAAAAAGAATTGCCTAGGTCATTTCACCGAGAACAAAAAAATGCATAGAAAGTGTCACACGAAGAATAAAAAAGTTCACAAAAATATACAATATATTAAGTTCTTAGAAAGTAGAGAATTCTTATTTTTTAGTAACTTTAGTTGTTTCTTAAAGAAGGGACTCTAAGAAGTTCAGGTTTAGAAACTAAGTAGTTCAAAAATAATTAAAAAATGGATTTTCTCTCTTTTTTTGAAAAAAACTAGAGGTTCAAAACTAAATAACAGAGAAGTACCAATGTTTATAAAAAAGGAACGCCAAATGAAAAAAAATCTGATAAAAAAGTTTATAAAAAATGGGTTTTCCCTTTTTTGAAAAAAAACTTTAAAATAAGACTAGAGAAGCTTAAATTGAAAAAACAGAGAAATTCAATGTTTGGTACAAAGCCAGAAAAGTCCAAATTAAAAACGTAGAGCAGTTAATGTTTTATAGGAAAAATGGGGTTGCATTGTTTAAAAAAACTAAATTCAAATTTAAATAACACAAAAGCGGTTAGATGTTTATTACAAAACCACAAAATTCAGTAAACAAAAAACCCAAGTTCAAAATTAAAAACATATAGCAGTTTAAAATTTGTAAAAGCACAATGTGTGCCTCCAATGACGACAAATGGATGGGATCGATGGACACAGATGGCGACAACCGGTGCACTCGCAGCCGCGTAGGGACTGTAGCGACGACCGAATCAGACCTTCCCCCAGCATCAGCAATCTTCCTTCTCTTCCTGTTCGTCAACGCGCGCTGCCGTCCACTTGTGACGCTCCACCCGCTAGTGTTAAAGACAAACAGTATTGTACATGAGAAGTTCATGTATTACTGCCCATGGGAAACTTGCTTATGAGAATTGACCCCAATTTTCCTATTGTTTTTGCAGACCTTTGATTCAAGAGAAAAATGTGTATAAAAAGGGTGATTTCAAAAGTTCAGGTGTAACGAACATCAAAGTTCAAACCAAAAAATGTAAACAAAAAAATCATGGAATTCAAAGAATAAAAACTATGGAGTTTCAAAAAAATAGCACGTGAAGTTCATGTTTCAGAAATTCCGAAGTTCACGTGTAGTACATATAGAAGAAAAATCATCAAATGAAAAAAAGGATCGACGAGGCCATTTCACACGAAAGCAAAAAATGCATAAAAATGTCACAACAAACTTCTATAAGAAGTTCAAATTTAAAAACAAAGCATACCGACGTTAACAAATGAAGTTTTTAATATCTAAAAGTCAAATTTGGAAGGTCAAAGAATTTGAGCAAGAAGTCAAATAAACAAAATACTTCAAAAATCTTTATAACGGATTTTCCCCGTTTATAAAAAAATCTAAGAAGTCCAAATTAAAAAAGAGGAGAATTTCAAAAGATTTTATAAAAACAGATTTCCCCCATTCTATGAAAACTAGAAGTTCAAATTAAAATAACGGTGCAGTTTCATTGTTTATATTAAAAAAGAATTCCCCCCTTACTAACCAATAAAACTAATAAGATCAAGTTTAAAAAATGGTGAACTTCGATGTCTCTAAAAAAACAGATTTTCACATTATTAAAAATAAAACCAAGAAGTTCAAAATTTTAAAACAAGGAAGTTCAAAAAACTCGATTTTCCTCGTTACTAAAGAATAAAACTAATAAGTTCAAAGTTTAAAAACAAGGAAGTTCAAATTAAAATAACAGAGAAGTTCAAAGTTTGTAAAAGCCTCACATTCTCGTTAGTAAAGAATAAAACTAATAAATTTGATTTAAAATAAGGGAACAACTAAAAAAGTTTAAAAAGATTTTCCTTGTTTTTTAGAAAACTAGGATTTTCCCCGATACTAAAGATTAAACCATGAAGTTCAAAAGTAGAAAAAAAGACAAATTTGATGTTTATTTTTAAATCGAACACAATTGTTTACTCAAAAAAATAAAATATGTGAAGTTCAAATTAAAATAACTGAGAAGTTCAAAGTATATTAAAACCTAGGATTTAGAAGTTCAAAAAACAAAAACAAAAAACAATGTCATTTTGTGCATTTTGCCCCAATACTAAAGATAAAAACCAAGAAGTTCAATTTAAAAAAATGAAGTAGTCCAATGCATATTAAAAACTCAGTTTTTTCTTGTTACTAAATAATAAAATGAAGAAGTTCAATTTTTAAAAGCAGGGCAGTTTGATATTTATTTGAAAACTCAATTTTTTCTGGTTACTAAAGAATAAGACCAATAAGTTCTATTTGAAATAATTAACAAGTTCTATTGAAATAAACCTATAAGTTCAAATTTAACGAAGCGGCTCGATGTCGATCAAGAAGTAGGATTTTTTCCGTTACTAAAATAAATAAAACGAGGAAGTCCAAATTAGAAAGATGGAGAAGTTCGATGATTATAGAGAACTCATATTTCCCTCGTTATTAAAGAATGGAAAACAAGAAGTTCAAAAATTAAATAATAAGAAGTTTAACATTTTTTAAAAAATAGAGCGCTTCAAAATGTCATTAAAAAGATTAAGAAAAAACCAGGAAGTCCATATTAAAAAGATGGAGAAGTTCGATGATTATAGAAAACTCATATTTTCCTCGTTATTAAAGAATGGAAACAAGAAGTTCAAAAATAAAAAACAAGAAGTTCAACTTTTCAAAATAGAGCGCTTCAAAATTTCATAAAAAAGGATTTAGAAATAAACTAGGAAGTCAATATTAAAAAGATGGAGAAGATCGATAATTATAGAAAAACTCAGATTTTCTTCGTTATTAAATAAAAAACAAGAAGTTCAAATTTTAAAAATAGAGCGCTTAAAATTCATAAAAAAGATTAAGAAAATCATATTAAAAATTCATAAAAAACTCTGACATTTTCACGTAACCAAGAGAAGTTCAGATTGATAACTGCGAGAAGTTCACGTACTACACGATGTGCATTTGTATTAAAAAAGAATTAAAAAGCAAAGGCTAATTTTTTTGTTATAAGTTCAAGTCCTTCGTCGGAGATAGTTAAAAAATTATTGTGAGAGTGGTTTGTAAAAAAGGAATATCATTTGTGTAACACTAACGAATGGATGAGAAAAATAACAAACGAAAATACGTCACAGAAGTTCGACGTGAAAACAGCAGGAAGTTCAACTACTAAAGTGAATGAATTTCAGATGAAAATCTTTTAAATCGTCGCGAGTATGAAAAAACGATCAACACGGAAAAGTTGCGTGTTTACGACAACTTTCGACCGGTGTATCACTTGCTCATTTCCGGTGAGTGGATGGACAGCGACGAGCAAAAAAAACACGTGAAAAACATAGTGAAGTTCAAGTAAACATGCCGAGAAGTTCAAGTTCTTCACGCGGTGCATTTTTGAAAAATCTGTTTCGCGATAAAGGTAGAACGAATGATCCTGCCATTTTCGAAATTACTTAAAAACGGTTAGGAATCAGAGAAAACCATCAACATGAAAAAGTTTCGCATTTTCCGTAGCTTTTCATCGGTATATTATTTGTCCCAATACAGCGAAAATACGTTTTTAGCCATTTTCAAAACTGACATAAAATCATAATGAATTGGGGGAAATAATATATACCAAAAAGTTTCGCATTTCCTCAAGATTTCCAACGCCATGTCATTTGCTGCATTCGGACGTAAAAAATTAGCTGGAAAATACGAAGTCGGTGGAACTCGTACCGTTTTCTAAATTAGTTCTAAACCGTTCAAAATTAAGAAAACTTACAACAAGTAGAAGTAGCGCATTTTCATAAGCTTTCCAACGCCATATCATTTGCCTCAATTGGATTAGCCGTTTAGAAATGACGTCGAAAATATGAACTCGGCTGTTAGGTTTGTGAAATTTTACGATTTTCCAAACTCTTTAACCATAGGGAATCAGAGAAAACTTTCAATATGTGGAAGAAACGGTTTTACAGCAGCTTTCCAGCGCCATATTATTTGCCTCATTTCGATAAACGGTTTAGAAATGCGATTGAAAATACGATTCACGTTTCTTGTGTGAAGAAAAAACGATTTTCGCAACTGCTCTTAAACCGCTTACATTTTGCAAAAGTTCACTTGGGTCATGATACTGATGTCCATAGCTTTGCAACGGTATATCGCAAGCCCCATTTGGGCAAAGTTGGCGGAAGTTCAACCTAGTACTGAAAGAAGTTCAGGTCGAACAACTCAGGCAGTAAAATTGAAAAAAACGCAATTTCATCATGACCCGAGAGCAAAATCCGCCAACGAGCGAGATTCCTATTCAAAACGGGTAATTAGTTGCTAAAAACGTTTCTAGATTACACTAACATCATATAGAACACAACTAACCAGAATAATTCACGCGGGGAGACACGGTTGCGAAGATAGCGCGAAGGTCGGGTTCCTACAGACGGAAGTTCAGGCGCGTAACTCAGGAAGTTCACGTTGTGATCAGAATAATATTCTCATGGTCAGAATAGTGTTTATGTATGTATGTGTGTGTGTCTATATATATATATATATATATATATATATATATATATATATATAGTGATACTATTGATCACCCAGGGGCAGAATAAGTTATTCTTGACCCACGGTAATTTTATGGTCGTTTCATAAATAATTTACATTTGAAATAAAAATAGTTATCTTCATATTGATTCAGTATGTAAAATTTGGCATAGGAAAATAAAAAATATACGTCATAAGACCAGAAAAATGTGTTTTATGTATATTTTACACTATATTTTTACGTTTGTAATTTTACATAGCATAAAATATTTTTTAAGCGAACGTATATTTTCTTACATCCTCTTTTTACGTCTTAAATAAGACAAACTTTATGAAACGTAAAATTACAGTGCGTTGATGTAAAAAAAAAGGTGTGAAGAATAACTATTTCTAACACAGGGTGACGAATAGTGAATATATATATATATACATATATATATATATATATTATTGTATGTTCATAATCATTAATGAGTCCAATTTATTCATACTAGAGTTCAATTACAGTTGAGTTTCTAGTTCTATAGTTTTGATGGCACACAACAAAACAATTATAGTTGCAGCAGCCACATACGTAACCATCAACGAGGAAACCTAAATTGTTCATATTATAGGTCAATTATATAGTCTTGCATATATATATATTCTATTATTCATTGCATTATTTCTGTTCATACCAAGTTCAATAATATCATGCAATAGATGCCTTCAGTTAACTACAGATATACATGCTATAAGTGCTAAAGTTTTGAAGAAACGTTGATTCATTTCCGTTCGCCTGATTTCTAGCACTTACTGTGTCCATTTTTACGAAGAGGTCATGCCAAATTTCCTTGTTTATTTTTTATTGATATTGTGTTGTAGTAGATGTCTTCATTTCTTTACAGGGATTTATACCGTAAGCGCTAAAGTTTTGGGGAAACGTTGGTTTATTTCCGTTTCGCCAAATTTCTAGCTCTTAATGTGTCCATTTTTATGCAGAGGTCATGCCAATTTTTTTGTTTATTTTTAATTCAGATTGTGTTGTTGAAGATTTCTTTGGTTCTTTCGCCAAATTTGTTCATCTACATGTTTTAGGTCATTTTTTCCGAAATGGCGGACAACGGCAGCTATCGTGGTGTTTTCCAGGCCCTGGGGAAATGGGGCGCCCAAATCCAAAACCCCGTCACTAGCAAGAAATAATGGCTCATCACGTTCGACTTTGCCGAGGAAGCGGCGCGTGCTTACAATGCCAACGCGCTCAATTACATTGGTTGAAGGGCCCAGCTCAACTTTCCTCGGGATGCTTGGCGCGCGAGTGAGATAGCGCCTCCTAACATGAGGATAGTCTCCAAGGGCGAGGAGCAGGAGCACCTGAAGGCTGAGGCGCTCATAAGGGCCCGTGAACGTCAGAGCACTGATCCCTTGGTGGAACGGTATCTTCGGGAGGATCCGCATTTATACACCATTAACGAGGCGTTGATGATCACCGCACGTAACCAGAAGAATGCCGAGGATGACCCGATAGACTAGGATGATCTCGCCAAGCAGACCAACGAGGATTAGATTAGGAGTTGATCTCTCCACCATGCCTAGTCGTATAACTCCGTGTTTCAGATGTTTGAATCCTTAATGTAGTACTTATGAATCTTGCTATGACGTACTATATATATATACTTTCATGTCATAGCACCAATGGTAATAGTGTTTACCTTTCTGAAAAAGGGGATCATAGTGCTTAAGGTCTGCAATGTCTGGAAAAATCCCTGGGCGTTGGAGGCCAGGGTTGCGGTGCCGCGGGTGGTGGAGCAGGGGTGCCATGGGAGATACCGATGGTGAAGGTGGTGTGGACCATGTGAGAGCGCAACTGCTTCAGCCGGCGCTCCTCAAGAAGAAGGTATGCCCCAGCCTTCTCGAAGGACGGCGTGGTTAACAGCATGAGGTTGGAGTCGGCATTGCTAAAGTCCTCGTTGAGACCGGTCATTAGTGTGGAGAGGAGGAGCTTGTCTGAGACCTCAAATTAACTCCATGTCTCCCAACTCATCAGCAAGAGTTTTGAGATGCATGCAGAACTCATCGGTGCAGGAGTTGTTGTAGTGTAAACAAAAAAAACTCTTGCTAAAAAAAAGATGATGCTCTGCAGCCTAATGTCAGTGAAGGGCTGGTGATTTTGGTCCACACGCTATGCACGGTGTCTCCTTCACGAAGGAGGTATGTGGAATCTCCTTGGAGACCGTGAGTAAGAAACACTGGATTTTGGTGGCATCGATGGCCACCCACTCATCATCGTGAGCAGGGCCAAGAGAACGGCCTGTCCGTCGATGTGGTCGTGCAAATCATACTCGCGAAAGAGAATACCAAAGATGTCTTCGTGAGTAGAAGTTGGCCTCGGAGTGGGAGAGCTTAATGGGACGCACTTCAAGATCAAAACATCGCAGATGACCGCAACCGAGGGATCATAGAAGGGGTTGCTACTCTCGGAATGGGAGGAGGCAAAGGGGCTGCTATGGCCACCTAAGAGAGAGTGAGAGAGAGTGTGTGTGAGAGAGAGAGGAGTTGGGAGAGAAATCCATGGGAGAGCAAGCGAAGGAGGGGCGTCTAGGGTTCAGTGTAGGGAGAGGAAGTGGTGGAACGATCTGGTGGTGCTGGTGCGGTCGGTAGGAGAGTCAGTGGCATCAGTGGCTAGTGATCAGGAGCAACAGTGAACGGGCGAGTGAATTAGGAGCCAGCGAGCGGAAGCGCACGAACGAGCTAGAGTGTTCACGCGGGTGAGCGAGTTGGCACAGGCAAGTGGGAGGTTGGGCGGTCGTGCTCGAATTAGTAGCAGTGCGGCAAGGTAGGTAGCGGCGGCGGCGCTAGGTTAGATCGAGTTAGGCTGATACCATGTGGATAGACAAAAAAATGTAGCCCATGTATATTCTCCGGCATCCGGTGTCAATATATAGATGTACAGGGAGATCATCACGTGCTAACGAGATGGACGGAGATTAGAGTACATGTATATGTACGTGTACATAGGGCGCTCAACAACCGGCTTGTCCTTAGCACAATTAAGGATTGGGCCACTTGTTGCACCTTGCTACTTTTGTAGCTTGTTACCAATTATCTTGCTATCAAACTATCTATCAAAAGTATCTTACAGTACTTGAAGTGAAATCCTTGTTGAAAACTGCCTATCAATTCCTTCTGCTCCTCGTTGGGTTCGACACTCTTACTTATCAAAATTAGTATGATTGATACCCCATACTAGTGGGTCATCAAGAGTACAGGCTCCAATGATGATGATGGTGTTCCTTTGTCGATGAGGTACAATATTCCTCTTGGAAAGCAAGAACCTACTCTACCGGAAGACACTATGACTGAAGCAGGCCCTGTAATCCAAAGAGAAAAGCATGCAGACTTCAATACTTGCAAGATTGCCATCAGTGTTAGAAATAAGGACAAGGGCCAAAGACCTGTTCAATATTGAAGTTTCTTCTCTGAACATTCCAACAAAAGTCCTTAAAACTATTGACGAGTTTCTTTATGAGATAAAGAGTCTCGAAGGTGTCTTGACAGGACTCAAGACAAGATATATGAATCTGATAAAAATGCTTACAACATGCATTCAGATGTCAAATATCAGGAGCTCGAAGACATTTGTTATCGCTTGCTCTGAGAAGATTGATGGAATCAAAGAGAATAAAATCATTTGGCAAGCAAGATTGACCTAAGTAGTTTTCAAGCTGACTGAAGAGCGTAATGTCGAAATCATTTGCTATATGGAAGCCAAGAAGGTTTTTATAGCAACAATCAACTCCAAAAGAAAAGTGACTGAAGAACTTGCTAATCAGCCAAAGAAGAAGAGGAATTCTGCTGAAGCGAATTCCTCCAAAAAGTTAATTGTTGTCGACTCAAGTCAAATTCCTCTGGGCCATAGTACTCCTGATAAATCGTTGGAACAACAAGTTCCCAAAGACATTATTCCACTAGAGCAGCAGGCTCCCATGACAAATGAAAAATAGATGATTGTCTCGTCAGAGCATTGCTACCTCTTGAGCACTGCGTTGGTTTTCCCTTGAAGAGGAAAGGGTGATGCAGCAAAGTAGCATAAGTATTTCCCTCAGTTTTTGAGAACCAAGGTATCAATCCAGTAGGAGGCCACGCACGAGTCCCTCGCACCTACACAAACAAATAAATCCCTTCACGGTCACTTACGAGAGTGAGATCTGATAGATATGATAAGATAATATTTTTGGTATTTTTATGATAAAGATGCAAAATAAAGAAAGCAAAATAAAGACGGCGCCAGAAATAGCTTGTTGACGGGAGATTAATATGATGGAAAATAGACCCGGGGGCCATAGGTTTCAGTAGTGGCTTCTCTCATGAGCATAAGTATTACGGTGGGTAAACAAATTACTGTTGAGCAATTGATAGAATTGAGCATAGTTATGAGAATATCTAGGTATGATCATGTATATAGGCATCACGTCCGCGACAAGTAGACCGACTCCTGCCTGCATCTACTACTATTACTCCACACATCGACCGCTATCCAGCATGCATCTAGAGTATTAATTTCAAAAGAACAGAGTAACACTTTAAGTAAGATGACATGATGTAGAGGGATAAACTCATGCAATATGATATAAACCCCCTCTTGTTATCCCCGATGGCAACACTACAATACATGCCTTGCTGCCCCTACTGTCACTGGGAAAGGACACCGCAAGATTGAACCCAAAGCTAAGCACTTCTCCCGTTGCAAGAAAGATCAATCAAGTAGGCCAAACCAAACTAATAATTCGAAGAGACTTGCAAAGATAACCAATCATACATAAAAGAATTCAGAGAAGATTCAAATATTGTTCATAGGTAAACTTGATCATAAACCCACAATTCATCGGTCTCAACAAACACACTGCAAAAGAAGATTACATCGAATAGATCTCCACAAGAGAGGGGGAGAACATTGTATTGTGATCCAAAAAGAGAGAAGAAGCCATCTAGCTAATAACTATGGACCCGAAGGTCTGAGGTAAACTACTCACACATCATCGGAGAGGCTATGGTGTTGATGTAGAAGCCCTCCGTGATCGATGCCCCCTCCGGTGGCTCCGGAAAAGGCCCCAAGATGGGATCTCACGGGGACAGAAGGTTGCGGCAGGGGAATTAGGTTTTTGGCTCCGTATCTGGTAGTTTGGGGGTACGTAGGTATATATAGGAGGAAGAAGTACGTCGGTGGAGCAACGTGGGGCCCACGAGGGTGGAGGGCGCGCCCAGGGGGGTAGGCGCGCCCCTACCTCGTGCCCTCCTGGTTAATGTCTTGACGTAGCGTCCAAGTCCTCTGGATCATGTTCGTTCCGAAAATCACGTTCCCGAAGGTTTCATTCCGTTTGGACTCCGTTTGATATTCTTTTTCTGTGAAACTCTGAAATTGGCAAAAAAAACAACAATTCTGGGCCGGGCCTCCGGTTAATAGGTTAGTCCCAAAAATAATATATAAGTGTATAATAAAGCCCATTAATGTCCAAAACAGAATAGTATAATATAGCATGGAACAATCAAAGATTATAGATACGTTGGAGACGTATCAAGCATCCCCA
The DNA here is from genome assembly GCF_018294505.1 of Triticum aestivum. NCBI lineage: Eukaryota > Viridiplantae > Streptophyta > Magnoliopsida > Poales > Poaceae > Triticum > Triticum aestivum. The sequence goes on from NC_057799.1 coordinate 631,389,413, forward strand.
AGCTTAATTCCTGCTCATCCTCGAGTAGGTAAATTATAAAAACAGAATTTTTGATGTGGAATGCTACTTGGCATAATTTCAATGTAATTATCTTAATTGTGGTATGAATATTCAGATCTGAAAGATTCAAGAAAAAGTTTAATATTGACATAAAAATAATAATACTTCAAGCATACTAACTAAGCAATCATGTCTTCTCAAAATAACGTGGCCAAAGAAAGTTATCCCTACAAAACCACATAGTCTGGCTATGCTCTATCTTCACCACACAAATTATTTAAATCATGCACAATCCAGATGACAAGCGAAGCAATTGTTTCATACTTTTAATGTTCTCAAACTTTTTCAATCTTCACGCAATACATGAGCGTGAGCCATGGACATAGCACTATATGTGGAATAGAATGGTGGTTGTGGAGAAGACAAAAAGAGGGAGAAGATAGTCTCACATCAACTAGGCGTATCAACAGGCTATGGAGATGCCCATTAATAGATATCAATGTGAGTGAGTAGGGATTGCCATGCAACGGATGCACTTAGAGCTATAAGTATATGAAAGCTCAACAAAAGGAACTAAGTGGGTGTGCATCCAACTCGCTTGCTCACGAAGACCTAGGGCATTTTGAGTAAGCCCATCATTGGAATATACAAGCCAAGTTCTATAATGAAAATTTCCCACTAGTATATGAAAGTGATATCATAGGAGATTCTCTATCATGAAGATCATGGTGCTACTTTGAAGCACAAGTGTGGTAAAAGGATAGTAACATTGTCCCTTCTCTCTTTTTCTCTCATTTTTTTATTTGGGCCTTTTCTCTTTTTTATGGCCTCTTTTTTTAGTCCAGAGTCTCATCACGACTTGTGGGGGAATCATAGTCTCCATCATCCTTTCCTCACTTGGGACAATGCTCTAAAAATGATGATCATCACACTTTTATTTACTTACAACTCAACAATTACAACTCAATACTTAGAACAAAATATGACTCTATGTGAATGCCTCCGGCGGTGTACCGGGATATGCAATGAATCAAGAGTGACATGTATGAAAGAATTATGAACGGTGGCTTTGCCACAAATACAATGTCAACTAAATGATCATGCGAAGCAATATGACAATGATGGAGCGTGTCTTAATAAACGAAACGGTGGTAAGTTGCATGGCAATATATCTCGGAATGGCTATGGAAATGCCATGATAGGTAGGTATGGTGGCTGTTTTGAGGAAGGTATATGGTGGGTGTATGATACCGGTGAAAAGTGCGCGGTATTAGAGAGGCTAGCAATGGTGGAAGGAAGAAAAGTGCGTATAATCCATGGACTCAACATTAGTCATAAAGAACTCATATACTTATTGCAAAAATCTACAAGTTATCAAAGCAAAGTATTACGCGCATGCTCCTAGGGGGATCGATTGGTAGGAAAAAACCATCTCTCGTCCTCGACCGCCACTCATAAGGAAGACAATCAATAAATAAATCATGCTCCGACTTCATCACATAACGGTTCACCATACGTGCATGCTACGAGAATCACAAACTTTAACACAAGTATTTCTCAAATTCAAAACTACTCAACTAGCATGACTCTAATATCACCATCTCCATATCTCAAAACAATTATCTAGTATCAAACTTCTCATAATATTCAACACACTCATAAGATTTTTTTTACTAATCTTGAATGCCTATCATAGTGAAAGCAAACTACCATGCTGTTTTGTAGGACTCTCAAAATAATCTAAGTGAAGCATGAGAGAACAATAGTTTCTATAAAACAAATCCACCACTGTGCTCTAAAAGATATAAGTGAAGCACTAGAGCAAAAACTATATAACTCAAAAGATATAAGTGAAGCACATAGAGTATTCTAACAATTTCCGAATCATATGTGTCTCTCTCAAAAGGTGTGTACAGAAAGTATGATTGTGGCAAACTAACAAATAAATACTCAAATAAGACAAGACGCTCCAAGCAAAACACATATCATGTGGTGAATAAAAATATAGCTCCAAGTAAAGTTACCGATGGAAGTAGACGAAAGAGGGGATGCCTTCCGGGGCATCCCCAAGCTTTGGCTTTTTGGTGTCCTTAGATTATCTTGGGGTGCCATGGGAATCCCCAAGCTTAGGCTCTTGCCACTCCTTTATCCATAATCCATCAAATCTTTCACCCAAAACTTGAAAACTTCACAACACAAAACTCAGCAGAAAATCTCGTGAGCTCCGTTAGCGAAAGAAAACAAAACACCACTTCAAGGTACTGTAATGAACTCATTCTTTATTTATATTGGTGTTAAACCTACTGTATTCCAACTTCTCTATGGTTTATAAACTATTTTACTAGCCATAGATTCATCAAAATAAGCAAACAACACACGAAAAACAGAATCTGTCAAAAACAGAACAGTCTGTAGTAATCTATAACTAACGCAAACTTCTGGAACTCCAAAAAATCAGACATACTAGGAAGACCTATAAAATGTTTTTATTGATCACCATAAATTGGAATCAATATTATATCACGTTCTGGTGATTTTTAACAATTATTTTCGTGAACAGAAAGTTTCTGGAATTTTCAGCAAGATCAAATAACTATCATCCAAGAAGATCCTATAGGTTTAACTTGGCACAAACACTAATTGAAACATAAAAACACATCAAACCAGAGTCTAGATCAAATAATTATTCCTAAACAAAAGCAAAAAGAAAAAAACTAAAAATAAAATTGGATTGCCTCCCAACAAGCGCTATCGTTTAACGCCCCTAGCTAGGCACAAGAGCGAGAATAGATCTAGGTATTGCCATCTTTGGTAGGCAATTCATAAGTGGCTCTCATGATAGATTCATATGGTAGTTTAATTTTCTTTCTAGGGAAGTGTTCCATGCCTTTCCTTAACGGAAATTGGAATCTAATATTCCCTTCCTTCATATCAATAATTGCACCAATCGTTCTAAGGAAAGGTCTACCAAGAATAATAGGACATGAAGGATTGCATTCTATATCACGAACAATAAAATCTACGGGCACATAATTCCTATTTGTGACAATAAGAACATCATTAATTCTTCCCATAGGTTTCTTAATGGTGGAATCCGCAAGGTGCAAGTTTAAAGAGCAATCATCAAAATCACGGAAACCTAGCAAATCACACAAAGTTTTTGGAATCGTGGAAACACTAGCACCCATATCACACAAGGCATAGCATTCATGATATTTATATTTAATTTTAATAGGAGGTTCCCACTCATCATAAAGTTTTCTACGGATAGAAACTTCCAACTCAAGTTTTTCTTCATAAGATTGCATCAAAGCATCAACGATATGTTTAGTAAAAGCTTTATGTTGACTATAAGCATGTGGAGAATTTAGCACGGATTGCAACAAGGAAATACAATATATCAAAGAGCAATTATCATAATTAAATTCCTCGAAATCCAAAATAGTGGGTTCATTAATATCTAGAGTTTTGATCTCTTCAATGCCACTTTTACCAATTTTTGCATCAAGATCTAAAACCTCCGAATTTTTTGAACGCCTTCTAGGTAAAGGTGGTTCATATTCAGTCCCATCATTATCAAGATTCATATTGCAAAACAAAGATTTAATAGGGGACACATCAATAACTTTTAGATCTTCATCTTTATCTTCATAGAAACTAGAAGAACACGCTTTCACAAAACAATCTTTCTTAGCACGCATCCTAGCGGTTCTTTCTTTGCACTCATCAATGGAAATTCTCATGTCTTTGAGAGACTCATTGATATCATGCTTGGGTGGAATAGATCTAAGTTTCACAGAATCAACATCAAGAGAAATTCTATCAACGTTCCTAGCCAATTCATCAACTTTAAGCAATTTTTCTTCAAGCAAAGCATTTAATTTTTTTTGCGAATTCATAAACTCCTTAACACTAGTCTCAAATTCAGAAGGTATCTTATTAAAATTTCCATAAGAGTTGTTGTAGGAATTACCATAATTATTAGAGGAATTACTAGGATACGGCCTAGGATTAAAGTTTCCTCTATACGCGTTGTTACCAAAATTCTTCCTACCAACAAAATTCACATCCATAGATTCATTATTATTCTCAATCAAAGTGGACAAAGGCATATCATTAGGATCAGAAGAAACACTTTTATTAGCAAATATTTTCATAAGTTCATCCATCTTTCCACTCAAAACATTAATTTCTTCTACCGCATGCACCTTTTTATTAGTAGATCTTTTGGTGTGCCATTGAGAATAATTAACCATAATATTATCTAGGATTTTAGTAGCTTCTCCTAAAGTGATTTCCATAAAAGTGCCTCCCGCGGCCGAATCTAAAAGATTTCTAGAAGAAAAATTCAATCCGGCATAAAAAATTTGTATAATCATCCACAAATTCAAACCATGAGTAGGGCAATTACGTATCATTAATTTCATCCTCTCCCAAGCTTGTGCAACATGTTCATGATCAAGTTGCTTAAAATTCATAATATTGTTTCTAAGAGAGATGATTTTAGCGGGAGGAAAATACTTACAGATAAAAGTATCTTTGCACTTATTCCAAGAATCAATACTATTTCTAGGCAAAGACGAAAACCAAGCTTTAGCACGATCTCTAAGCGAAAAAGGAAATAGCTTCAATTTAACAATATCATTGTCCACATCTTTCTTCTTTTGCATATCACACAAATCAACGAAGCTATTTGGATGAGTAGCGGCATCTTCACTAGGAAGGCCGGCGAATTGATCTTTCATGACAAGATTCAATAAAGCAGTATTGATTTCACAAGATTCAGTAGAGGGTCAGAGGAGCAATCAGAGTGCTAAGGAAATCATTGTTGTTGGTATTAGTAAAGTCACACAATTTAGTATTATCTTGAGCCATCGTGACGAGCAAGCAATCCAACACACAAGCAAACAAGAAGCAAGCGAAAAAGAGGCGAATGGAAAAGAGAGGGCGAATAAAACGGCAAGGGTGAAGTGGGGGAGAGGAAAACGAGAGGCAAATTGCAAATAATGTACTGCGGGAAATAAGGGTTTGTGATGGGTACTTGGTATGTTGACTTTTGCGTAGACTCCCCGGCAATGGCGCCAGAAATCCTTCTTCCTACCTCTTGAGCACTGCGTTGGTTTTCCCTTGAAGAGGAAAGGGTGATGCAGCAAAGTAGCGTAAGTATTTCCCTCAGTTTTTGAGAACCAAGGTATCAATCCAGTAGGAGGCCACGCACGAGTCCCTCGCACCTACACAAACAAATAAATCCTCGCAACCAACGCAATAAAGGGGTTGTCAATCCCTTCACGGTCACTTACGAGAGTGAGATCTGATAGATATGATAAGATAATATTTTTGGTATTTTTATGATAAAGATGCAAAATAAAGACGGCGCCAGAAATAGCATGGTGACGGGAGATTAATATGATGGAAAATAGATCCGGGGGCCATAGGTTTCACTAGTGGCTTCCCTCATGAGCATAAGTATTACGGTGGGTAAACAAATTATTGTTGAGCAATTGATAGAACTGAGCATAGTTATGTGAATATCTAGGTATGATCATGTATATAGGCATCACGTCCGCGACAAGTAGACCGACTCCTGCCTGCATCTACTACTATTACTCCACACATCGACCGCTATCCAGCATGCATCTAGAGTATTAAGTTCAAAAGAACAGAGTAACCCTTTAAGTAAGATGACATGATGTAGAGGGATAAACTCATGCAATATTATATAAACCCCATCTTGTTATCCTCGATGGCGACAATGCAATACGTGCCTTGCTGCCCCTACTGTCACTGGGAAAGGACACCGCAAGATTGAACCCAAAGCTAAGCACTTCTCCCATTGCAAGAAAGATCAATCTAGTAGGCCAAACCAAACTGATAATTCGAAGAGACTTGCAAAGATAACCAATCGTACATAAAAGAATTCAGAGAAGATTCAAATATTGTTCATAGGTAAACTTGATCATAAACCCACAATTCATCGGTCTCAACAAACAAACCGCAAAAGAAGATTACATTGAATAGATCTCCACAAGAGAGGGGGAGAACATTGTATTGAGATCCAAAAAGAGAGAAGAAGCCATCTAGCTAATAACTATGGACCCGAAGGTCTGAGGTAAACTACTCACACATCATCGGAGAAGCTATGGTGTTGATGTAGAAGCCCTCCGTGATCGATGCCCCCTCCGGCGGAGCTCCGGAAAAGGCCCCAAGATGGGATATCACGGGGACAGAAGGTTGCGGTGGTGGAATTAGGTTTTTGGCTCCGTATCTGGTAGTTTGGGGGTACGTAGGTATATATAGGAGGAAGAGGTACGTCGGTGGAGCAACGTGGGGCCCACGAGGGTGGAGGGCGTGCCCTCCTACCTCGTGCCCTCCTGGTTGATGTCTTGACGTAGGGTCCAAGTCCACTGGATAAGGTTCGTTCCGAAAATCACATTCCCGAAGGTTTCAATCCGTTTGGACTCCGTTTGATATTCTTTTTCTGCGAAACTCTGAAATAGGCAAAAAACAGCAATTCTGGGCTGGGCCTCCAGTTAATAGGTTAGTCCCAAAAAATAATATAAAAGTGTATAATAAAGCCCATTAATGTCCGAAACAGAATATAATATAGCATGGAACAATCAAAAATTATAGATACGTTGGAGACATATCAAGCATCAGTCTGTTGGTGCAGAAACAACAAAATGCTCTGATCTTGTCAAGGAGGATGCTAAGAAGAAATTGTGAAAGATGTTGCACCAAGTGCTGAACCAGAGAAAGATGAAGAAAAGGCTATTGCGTCGGAAGCATGTGAGATGAATGTAGAGAAAGAAGCCGCTCTTGAATCCTAGCAAAATCATTCTTCACGATTGTCTCTGATTTTTGAGGAGAAAGAACTAACTATTGAAGGAGCTAAGGGGTCTTTTCAATGGAACCCAACCGAGAAGTTTCCTAAGTTAAATATTAAAGAATTCATGTCATTCAGTCTGTCAAAGAATAGGAAGAAACTTGCATTCTTTGGCAAGTGTGAAGAAGAACACTCTTCCAATGATAATCACTTCTGTACAAATGATTAGAATGTTTTCAATGCCAAGCTTTTGTGCTACCGAGGCAGAATATTCGAGCATGAAACTTTAAACATTTTGATAATGCAAACGGAGAGCTTCTTCCAGGATGTGTTGAACACTCTAGATGCACTTAAGCTCATGAGTGTGGTAAATTTCAATCACTTCATCAACCAAGAACTAATCGTTTGGTTCTATGCAACCTTATATATCACGGGAGATTAGATGGATATCCCCACCTGGATGTTAGAATGGATGTGAGAAGGTCGCCGATTAAAATGCTTTGCAACTCTCATCATCGGGAAGTTCAACTTTCCTCAATTCGAGAACAATGGCACTGGGATGTGTTTTCACCATCAGCTTGAGACCATTGATGAAGAACTCCATCTTTCGATGGATGGAACTATGGTTGGAGATGTTGCCTAGTGAGCTCCAAAGGTACATGATCTTCGGTTTAACAACAAAACCTTCTACAGGATTTTGAGCAATACACTATATTCCCATAGAGGAACTCACTCGCATGAAAAGATAGAAGGAGTGGTGAGGAATTCTCGAGTAGCTTTGTAAAATAGCAAACCTTTCGATGTGGAAGATTTGTTCATAAAAACTTGGTGGACTCAGCTGCTGAACCATTTACTCCATGAATACAATTGTATCTTGACAATGAGTTCGAGATAGAATTCGAGGCTGAAAGTACTCAGGAATATCTTATACCCCAGTGACCGAGGAGAATCAGTTGTGGGAACAAACAAACAAAACCTCTAAGGGATGCTCTAGTTGGGAAGCTGCCATTTCATCGCAGGTTTAGTATTGGTGCTAGTCAGGATTATTTCTCCAGTGGCACTGACCCTTCGATCATTCATCGGATAAAGAACCCAATTCTGCCATTTGGCCGAGAAATAACGGTTTGCACTCAACAAATGCTTGTGAGACACATCAAGCAAGATATAAAAGATAAGAAACAACTTTTGAGATCAATGAAGCCATCAACATGGGGAAGCTAGTGTGCCAATATCTGCAAGATGATAAACATCGTTCTTATGCACTTCTAAGAAAAAAAATCTAGAATAGGAAGCTTGCCAAGATGGGAATTCTAGAGAATTATCCTTGCATGATCAAATGTACTAAATATGATGCATTTTATCGCAGACACACTCCTCTTCATGAGAAGTCAAGCTCAATAGACTTGATTATTATCGATGCCAACATAATTATCAATGATTTCACCGCCACCTCGCGAGCCATCAAGCCTAAAGTTACTCATGATGATAATGGCCTCGTGGATCCAACAATCAACCCTGAAGAAGAACATTTCAACATCGACGAATATTCCGTTGCAACTTCATCAGGCTTCGAAGCGGATTCTTCCTCGGTGGGCTTTCATTCTGATTCTTCTTCGTCGAGCGATTAGAATGCATTCTGTTCTTCAATCCTTTTTAGTCACTTGTTGAAAAATGGGGAGAAGACCAAGAGTTATAGCTTGGGGGTCTATTGTAGGGTAGTTATTTCTCTGAGTTTGCAATACTTGAACTTTATTTGTATCATAACATGTTGGAAAACTGACGAAGTTTGTGATTCTATGTGCGTGCTAAAAGCTATTATTTTTCCCCGTGATACATTATTATCTGTCTTATATGCATGTGCATAGATAATCAGAGATCTCCGTTCGATGCATTGTACTATTCCTCTTATTTATCTTATGCAACACATGCCTTTGAGTTCTAAGATATAGAGAATAATCTCTGCAAAACAATCCTGCCACGTGCATTTGCAGTCCAAAGTAAATATATATTATATGCACGTCTTCAGGGGGGAGCCTATTCTATATCTTTGAATTTGTTTATGGATGTTTTATTTTTTTCATTTTAATATTTCCTCTGATGAATATATTACTGGTTTTGTCAAGAATTGTCCAAAAGGGGGAAATTGTATGTGCATCTTGTGCCCCCCTAGAGTGTTTTGGTGACTGTTGGACAAAACAAATAAGGGACTAATGTGTCAGGACTCTACACAGGAAGTAGGTCATTGAGAAGTTCAAGGAAGATCGCTATTAGTGTGGGCGACAACCCCTAAACATTGTGATGAAAGCCCGTTGGAGGAGAAATTGGCTGCAGAGAGAAGAATGAAGCAAGCATAAAGGCATAGATGTTTTTCTAGTTTCATTTTTATCTACTAAGTTATGGGGCAAACCATACTATTAAGTGTGGGGAGGGTCCAAGTGTAGTTGTGATTTAGGTCTTTCTTGTGTGCTCAAACATAAACCTATTTCTTTGAGTGAAGACTAGAGAAACCTCTTCATGCAAAATGATTGCCCTCTGAGTTCGAGACAATGTTCTTCGGGACTTAGAGAAAGAATTGACTTGACTTGTTACTCAAGTAAGTCATGAGCTAAAATTGAAATCCAACCGTTAAACAACGTGCCAATTGGCCGTTAGTTGGCTAGTGACCCTATTGGTCGTTTCACACCTCCGGATTTCTCCAGCTATAAATGTCTTCCCACCCCAGCCTACAACAATTGGCTGCTCCATTTGATCTAACAAGGGTTTGGGTGAGCAATCCAGTCCACCGAGAGAATTGAGAGAATCCTATAGAGAAACCCCCAAACCCTAAAATCTATTTAGTTATTGAGCATCATGAAAAACTAGATTGAAACGAAGCTTGTGCCTATTACTCTTATGAATTGCGCATCCACTTCACTGGTGCGCGTCGGTCCTAAACAAACGGTTTTTAACCCCTTTCCGCGACGGCATTTGGAACCGTCGCCAAGTGAGCGTGGGCGATAGGGGGGTCCTTCCCACACGACCCAGAAACCGTCGGGGATAGGGAGCCTTAATGCATACAGTTGTCCCTATATAACCGTTTCCGATATGTCGAGTATCGCAAATGCTTCATCCTTGCTACTCATTTGTGCTCGCATTGCCATCGCAGTCGCAGTTTTGTGGTTCTGCCTAAAACCAGGCAGATTATAGGCACGGGAGCTTTCCAGGCAGATTCTAGGCAGATTCCAGGCATGGGAGATTTACGATGCCTGGCACATCACAAACAGTTCATGATTATAAACCGTGTACGATAGGTAGAAAATCACACACATTTAGTTTTCCCGCACCGTATGTGATAGTGTCTGACATCACACACGCTTTGCGAACGGCAACTATGTGCATGCTTGCACACGTTTCCTCTCTGTGAACCATCTCGGATTATGGTGTATATCACAAACGTTTGTGTTTTACCAACCGTGTGTACCGTAATGACCTGCACAATGTAATTTCGCCCTAATTTAATTGCTGCTATTTAAAATTGTACCTAATTTAAACTTGAAAGTAGGCTATATCTTTATTCATATCCATCAGGTTCAAACAACCAATGCATTATTCGATTCACAGGTACATATGTTTAAGAATTATAGAAGCACCAAATAAAGAATGATGTACCAGGGTTCTATACTTGTACTATTATAGATGGTAAATAAAGAGGCGACAGACATTCGAGTTGCTGAACAAGGTGAAGCGGAATGGCCCTATTGTGCTCTCCTGGATGCAGAAGGCATGCATGGCTCTAGTCCAACCCCTTGTGATGGCCGGCCGCCAATCATGTAGTTTGAGAGGTAATCTTGAGTAAACTGCTTCAGGATCCACTGCAAAAGAAAAAAGATTCAGATATTGTCATCTAACACAACTCATTACGGGCAGTAAAAAGAAGGCCACGTGGTTCTTACTTACCATCTTGCAGTTCACTGTTGTCTTGCATAAAGTGTAAACAAATAGTTCGATTGACATCTTTTGACCCATTTTAGTAATAATCTTTATCAGTTTCCTCACTTGATGCTGGTTCATGAATATCTAATTGCCCCATACGCAGAAAGTGTCGAAGTGTGAATCTTTCGCAATGATATATGTACCTAAAAGCACCAAGTTAATATTAGAAGCTACACAACAATTGAAAAATGATGTAGTAGAACACTCCATCCATCCCATTATATAGGATTTTATTACATGTATATCTAGAAATCATCAGAACATTAAGGTAACACTCTTCCTTGTTGCTATGTAGCCTGGGATTGCATATTTAGTCATTCAGTACAATGCATGTTGCTAAACAACAATTGAAAAAGGAAAAGGCATGTTAACTGCAATATCCTTAACAACAACCAAATATCGTAATTCATAGTGGTATTTTTGAAACTGTTATTGATGAAATTGAACTGCACAGCAAATAGTTGCACATATAGAGCATCACATTGTGAAGAACTGAAATAAACAAGTCATAAGGACATCTCTAGGCGATCCTTAAAAAGTTAAAGGACTAAAACCCTTAGTGGATATATATATACTCCAGCAATTTTTGGCCTTTTCTAGTCGATCCCCTAAACTTAAGGTTGTAAACTTCAATTTGATCAAGTTCAAAGCAGGTTCAACCGAAAGTAGTATGCATTCAAACATAAACATAGATAGTTTTGCATAACCGAACATAAAACATAAATTTAAACTAAGCTAAACTACTTTTGGTCGAAGTAGAGGTCGAGCCAATCCTTCCTCGTCATGTACGGTGTGCCGCGAGCCGGGTCCGGGCCAGTACCATCGTCGGGGTCGTTGGGGAAGGCACTCCTCCACTCGTCGATGTCGATCTCCTCATCCTCGGGGCCCACTGAGGGAGTCCTGGATTAGGGGGTATCCGTACAGCCGGACTATATACTTTGTCCAAACTATTGGAGCATGAAGATACAAGACTCAAGACTCCGTCCTGTGTCCGGATGGGACTCTCCTTTGCGTGGAAGACAAGCTTGGCGATCCGGATATTATATTTCCTTCCTTGTAACCGACTCCATGTAAACCCTAGCCCTCTCCGGTGTCTATATAAACCGGAGAGGTTGGTCCTTAGAGGGACGATCACAATCATAATCATCATAGGCTAGCTTCTAGGATTGAGCCTCTACGATCTCGTGGTAGATCAACTCTTGTACTACTCATATCATCAATATCAATCAAGCAGGAAGTAGGGTTTACCTCCATCGAGAGGGCCCGAACCTGGGTAAACATCGTGTTCCTTGCCTCCTGTTACCATTAGCCTAAGACGCACAGATCGCGACCCCCTACCCGAGATCCGCCGGTTTTGACACCGACATTGGTGCTTTCATTGAGAGTTCCTCTATGTCGTCGCTGCAAGGCTTGATGGCTCCTTCAATCGTCAACAACACGGTCCAGGGTGAGGCTTTTCTCCCCGGACAGATCTTCATGTTCGGCGGCTTCGCACTGCGGGCCAATTCGCTTGGCCAACTGGAGCAGATCGACAGCTACGCCCCTGGCCACCAGGTCAGGTTCGGAAACCTGAACTACACGGCCGATATCCGTGGAGACTTGATCTTCAACGGATTCGGGCCTGTTCCAGGAGCGCCGGACAGTCATGATGAGCATGGCTTAGACCTGCTGTCGGACAATGCTCGGGATGTCGCCCCTGTGGTAGCCCCGGACCTAAATCCGGAGCAGACCGCGTTGCCTAAGGACGGGTGGATGGACCCCGCCCCGCAGGCCGCACACTCATCGGCGGTAGAGCCGAACACAGGCCTCGCCCCCAAAGAAGCCTGTGACACCGGACCACCGGACTCGTATCCGGCTGTAGGTTCCAGCCCGCGCGCTCTTGGGCCCGCCGAATCTGGTTGGGCTCCTGTAATGGAGTTCACCGCAGCGGACATCTTCCAGCACTCGCCCTTTGGCGACGTGCTGAACTCATTAAAGTCTCTCTCCTTGTCAGGAGACTCTTGGCCGAACTATGTCCGGCTCGAGTGGGAAGCAGGCGACGAAGGAATTCGTTGCCCACCCACCACCCACTTCATCGCCACGGTCGATGACTTAACCGACGTGCTTGACTTCGACTCCGAAGACATCGACGGTATGAACGACGATGCAGGGGAAGAACAGGAACCACCACTCACGGGGCGGTGGACAGCCACCTCCTCATATGATATATATATATATATATATATATATATATATATATATATATATATATATATATATATATATATATATATATATATATATATATATATATGGTGGACACTCCGAAAGAAACCAATGGCGATGAGGCAATGGAGGACAACCCCTCAGGGAAGAAAGCAAAGCATGGGCGCCGTCGGCGCCGCTGCAAGCCCCGCCATAGCAATACCGGCATAGGAGACGAAAGCAATCCGGATGGTGCCGAAGATGAATACAACCGTGATGAGCCTGCCCTTGAGCAGGTCGAACAGGAAGACGGGCAGGTCAGCCCAGATAAACAGGCGACGGACGGGTATCCGGAGGAGGACAACTACATGCCCCTCTCCGAGGATGAGATCAGCCTCGGCGACGACGAATTTGGCGTGCCTGAGGACCCCGTAGAGCAGGAGCGCTTCAAGCACCGGCTTATAGCCACCGCAAGAAGCCTGAAAAAGAAGCAACAGTAGCTCCAAGCTGATCAAGACCTGCTCACAGACAGATGGACTGTAGTCCTGGCAGCCGAGGAACATGGACTCGAGCGCCACATGGCTGACCGGCCACCTCGCGGCCGGGATAAAACGGTGTATCAGCCCGAATACCAGCCCACACCCCCACGCCAATACACTATGGACTGGGGCAACAGGCATGACCTACGAGATATATTGGAAAACAAGGCAGGATAGCCAAGATCGATCTACGGATCACGGGGGCGCGCCCAGACACGTGACAATACTCATCATGCCAGATACACTACCAACAAGTCCGGCCAGGCCGAACACAGCCAGCCAGACTAATTCGATCTGCGTAGCCACATAGCCCGGCATAGAGGCGCCGCACACCCCCTCTGCTTCACTGACGAAGTGATGGATCATGAATTTCCACAGGGTTTTAATCCTGTGAACATAGAGGCATACGACGGAACGACAGACCCACGGGTCTGGATCGAGGGTTTTATCCTGCATATACACATGGCTCGTGGGGACGACCTCCACGCCATCAAATACCTTCCCCTCAAGTTGAAGGAGCCAGCTCGGCACTGGTTGAAAAGCCTCCCCGAAAATTCAATTGGAAGTTGGGAGGAACTCGAGGACGCTTTCAGGGCCAATTTTCAAGGGACTTATATCCGGCCTCCGGATGATGACGATTTAAGTCACATAATCCAACAACCTGGAGAGTCCGCCCGCAAGCTTTGGAACAGATTCCTCACTAAGAAAAATCAAATTGTCGATTGTCCGGATGCCGAAGCCTTAGCGGCCTTCAAACACAGCATCCGAGACGAGTGGCTCGCCAGACACCTGGGCCAAGAAAAGCCAAGGACAATGGCAGCCTTAACAAGCCTTATGACCCGCTTTTGCGCGGGTGAGGATAGCTGGTTGGCCCGTAAAGGCACCAGCGACCCAAGCACATCCGAAATAAGGGACGACAACGGGAAGCCGCGGCGTAATAAAAACAAACGTCAAAACAAGGAAGAAAGCCAGGACAACACAACGGTCAACGCCGGATTCAGGGGCTCTCGACCAGGTCAGCAAAAGAAGCCATTTAAAGGTAGTAAAGAGGGACCTTCCAGTCTGAACAGAGTCCTGGACAGACTGTGCCAAATTCATGGCACTCCCGACAAACCTCCGAACCACACTCATAGAGAATGCTGGGTCTTCAAGCAGGCCGGCAAATTAAATGCCGAATACAAGGGAAGGCAAACACCAAGTGAAGACGAGGATGAACCTCGCCAGCCGAACACTGGGGGACAGAAAAAATTCCCACCAGAGGTAAAAATAGTAAACATGATCCACGCGACTCACACACTCATGAGAAGAAGCGAGCGCCCGCTCAGAGATGCATACGCCGTAGAGCCCGTCGCCCCCAAACTTAACCACTAGTCGGCCTACCCGATCACCTTCGATCACAGGGACTACCCGACTAGTATGCGGCACGGAGGATCGGCTGCCTTGGTGCTCGACCCAATAATCGACGGATACCACCTCACTCGCGTCCTCATGGACGGCGGCAGTAGTCTTAATCTAATATACCAAGACACTGTACGCAGGATGGGGATAGACCCATCCAGAATTAGCCAAAGTAACACCACCTTTGAAGGGGTGATACCAGGCGTTGAAGCCTGTGGCAGGGGCTCCATCGTACTGGAGGTAACATTTGGTTCCCCCGGCAACTCCAGAAGCGAAGAACTACTCTTCACCATTGCCCCCCTCCAAAGCGGCTATCATGCATTGCTTGGGAGACCGGCCTTCACCCGCTTCAACGCAGTACCGCATTATGCTTACCTTACACTCAAGATGCCCGGTCCACGTGGCATCATCACCGTTAACGGAAACACAGAATGCTATTTACGCGCGGAGGAATACGCGACGGCTCTAGCAGCCGGAATCTAAGCGACCTCCAATACCAGAAAGCATGACTAGTCGGTAAGACCACAGACACGGTTAGACGAGTCCGGCAACCATAGCTAGGGTGACATACATGCAATCCCATAGAGGACACCAGGGGCTATAGATATTTAATAAAGCCCCACCGTTGGCTCAACTTTATTAACAGGCCAATGTCTCACACCTTTACTATCCATCGCACGCTTACGTTATACTGTTCTACATGAGTTGTTCTTTTTACAGACACCGTTCATGCGATACCCTTCCAGGACACGGCACAACGGAGACAGAGGCGCAGACGTGCAGCAGGGCCCCGCTCAAAGGTTTCTCTTTAGATTAAGCCCCTGTGTAAACCTTTTTATTGTCTCTTGTTGTTTACAAATCCCATGGGTGCTATATCCACAGAGGGTACTGCCGCTATTGGCATCTCGCGACGGCAGACTAACGCACGTACCTGGAAATACAGGGTTTATAATGAAGGGGCATTCTTCATCCCACTCTACGTTACAAAGCCCGAATACCTTCGGGAGTGTTCGGCGTCACGAGTTTGGCCTTATATGCATCAGCTCTGAATCATGTCTTTGGTCAAATGTTGGGATTGCCCGGCTCCTGGGTTTGCCGCCTTACGTTCCGTTCTTATCGGCTAAGGCGGCCAAAGGAGAACTACTGCGATTGTGCCTTGGTTATTCCGGATGAGCACCTCAGTAGAGAAAGCCGAAAACTGACTGTCATGATAAAGCGAGAGACTGTTCAACCACTCGAAGACTTATCGGTAACTTTAGGATTCCGCCGCATTAACGAAGGATCGTTTTCCAGTCATGTACACGCGCCCGTATTCGGATGCACGCGAAGGTACCAGGGGCTATATAGTAGCCCCGCCGTCAAACTCCTATGGCTAAGTGAAAGTGTTACAGCTATATAGTCCGGTTGCCTAGTTCGACATGCGATCACCTCCTTAATGGACCAAGACATTGGATCAAGTGTGATTACGCATATTTTTCGCGAACACCCCCGCATTGTATGCGTGGGGGCTGAAGCCAACGACTGCTAACTTTCAGATTACACATATACATAAAAACGGCCGCACAGGAGGCACAATAATACTTTCGGGCAAAAAATATAAATATAGCCTCGTAATCAAAATGACATTGTTTTTACAATAAAGACGATTTGTCATTCGAACATGATATCCTTCGAGCACTAAGCCTCTACTAAACGAGTACCTTCTGTTACCTGCTCCAAGTAGTTCTCGGCCAGATCCTGGCCTCCCGCCGGATTCTGGGTCGCAACGATGGTGGTCTCCATATCTGTCCAATATGCTTTAACGCGGGCAAGAGCCATCCGTGCACCCTCTATACACGCCGACCTCTTCATGGCATCGATCCGTGATACGGCACCAAGGAATTGTTGCACTAAACCAAAATAACTGTCCGGCTTAGGCTCCTTCGGCCAAAGATGGTCTATTACAAACCACATTGCAAGACCGGACAGCCTATGAATCTCAGCCACAGCAACCATCTTCTCACTCAACGGCAATGGGCGCTCGGGAGCATTGAGTTGCGACCAGACTAGCTTCTCCACTTCTTTATCACCTTGATCCTCAAAAAATTTGGCCGCATCAGCCGCACTCTTCGCCAAGTCCGCATACGCGTCTACAGGACTCCAGCGTCGATCCAGGGGAGCATACTTCGGATCTAAAAACTTCATCCGCAACAAGTAGGGGTTTCCGGCCGCGATTTCTCCGGCCTGTCGAAGCTCCTCCCGCGCATCCCTGCTTTCAGACCGCGTCTCCTTGGCCGCATCAAGTGCCTTCTTCAGGTCAGACAAGTTCACC
The DNA here is from genome assembly GCF_018294505.1 of Triticum aestivum. NCBI lineage: Eukaryota > Viridiplantae > Streptophyta > Magnoliopsida > Poales > Poaceae > Triticum > Triticum aestivum. Next base: position 631,406,640 of record NC_057799.1, read on the forward strand.
TAATTCTCCTTCTCAAGGAGTTCATACCGGTTGGCGGCATTTTTCAGCTCCACAGCCATCTTGGCTATTTTGTCTTCGCTTCGGCGATGAGCAGCCTATTCGGCTCTCAATTCTTCGGCCGCCTTTAGGGCAGCCGCATTGCTAGCCCAAGCTTGTTCCTTGGCCAGGGCAAGTTCCGCCCTCAGGGCTTCCATGGCAGCAGCTCCGTCTGCAGTCCAAGCATACCGCACTAATATTATGCTCCCCTCAACTTTTCCTATACAACATAATAAGGGAAGCAGAGCACATACCTTGTGACTCGTTAAGCCGCTCGTTCACCAGCGTAATATCGGCATCAATAGCTCCAATCTGCCTCCTTAGTTCGGCAACTTCAACGGACCGGTCGGCTGCCGGAACCTTGGACACCTGCGCATGTATACAACGCAATCATTATTTACACAATATGACCCTCCGTTTGCCGCCTAGGGTGGGCAACCAGAGTCTCAGGGGCTACTATCCATGTGAAGCCCCGTCGCCCCACCGCCCCGGCTCCCTGCCGCCCCACCGCCCCGTCGCCCCCCCGCCCCGGCCACCCGCCGCCCCGGCCCACGGCCGCCCCGGCCCCCCGCCGCCCCAGGCCGCCTCCTCCACCGCCCCGCCCCGGCCCCCCGCCGCCCGGACCCCCGCCGCCCCGCCTCCTCCACCGCCTCGCCCCAGCCCCCGCCGCCCCGGCCCCCCGCCGGTCGGGCCCCCGCCGCCCCGCCTCCTCCACCGGCCCGCCCCGGCCCCCCGTCGCCGGCCCCTCCCCGACCCGTCGCCGCCCCCCACAGTGAGCCCCTCCCTTTTTTCTGTTTTTTTGTTTTTCTTTTCTATTTAGATAAGGCTTTTTAGTTTAAGTTTTTTCAGTTTAGAATTAATTAGTTTAGGTTATTTAGTTTAATTAGTTTAAATAGTTTAGTTTTAATTAGTTTAGGTTTTTAGTTTAGGTTTAGGTTAAGTAGAAGGGGGAAGAAGAAGAAGAAGAAGAAGAAGAAGAGGAGGAGGAGGAGGAGGAGAAAGAAGAAGAAGAAGAAGAAGAAGAAGAGGAGGAGGAGGAGGAGGAGGAGGAGGAGGAGGAGAAAGAAGAAGAAGAAGAAGAAGAAGAAGAAGAAGAGGAGGAGGAGGAGGAGGAGGAGAAAGAAGAAGAAGAAGAAGAAGAAGAAGAAGACGGGGGATGAGAAGAAGTAGAAGAATGAGAAGAAGTAGAAGTAGTAGAAGAATGAGAAGACCCCCTGACCCCCTGACCCCCCAACCCCGACACCACACCCCGACACCCGACCCCGACTCCACCCCGACACCCGACCCCCTAACCCCCTGACCCCGACATGACACCCCGACCCCCCAACCCCCTAACCCCCTGACCCCGACACGACACCCCGACCCCCCGACCCCGAAACAGCACCCCGACCCCGAAACAGCACCCCGACCCCGACACGGCACCCCGACCCCGAAACACACCCCCGACACCCCGACACGCCGACCCCGAGACCCCGACCCCGACCCCGACCCCGACACCCCAACCCCGAGCCTGACCCGACACCCCGACCCCGACACCGACACGGCACCCCGACCCCGACCCCGACACCCCGACCCCGAGCCTGACCCGACTCCCCGACCCCGACACCGACACGGCACCCCGACCCCGACCCGGCACCCCGACCTGACACCCCGACCCCGAGACCCCGACCCCGACACGGCACCCCGAGACCGACACGACACCCCGACCCCCGACACCTCCCAAAAAGGTGTTCTTTGGCCTTCCAAAAGCCGACGGGGTCATATATTTGTAAATTATTAGTTAGGTCATATATCTTTCAATTTTGTTATGAAAAACATCATATATAATTGTGTTGATCGGGTAGTTTTCAATGTGCAGTTGTTTCATCGCTGCGAGGTTTGGTGTTCGACGACCTCGCCGTGCGTTTGACGAGCTCTGCCCCTTCGTTCGTGGGTGAGAACAAATGACATGTCCTCCTCTCCCATTAATTATTTGATCTATTCCGATGAAACTTGATAGCTAGATATATATGTGTCTTGAATCATCAGTATGCGTAACCAATATGTGTCTCCCGTTCGAAAGCGTCATAGTTATAAATAGGCATGCATTTGCATATTTATAACCTTGATTCTTTTGAATTGTCCAACGCTATCCATGGACAGCCCGAGTATGTTTAGATTGGGTTCGTTTTCCCATATGCTTTGCTCCGGATCCGACGCATAAATTTCGTCAGTGCCTCCCCTGTTGTTCTCCGGGTACACATCCTCTTTGTTTATTGCAGAGACGTGTATCAGGAGAACAGCGGGGAGGTGCTGCTGAAATTTTGCGTAGGATCCGGGGCATAGCATGGGAAAATGAACCCAATCTAAACATACTCGGGTGGGATTAGGACCTATCATTACCTATTAGAGTGTAGGTTGCATGGACGTAATAAAATTGACAAAGTAGATCAACTGATGAATACATACATGGTGAATTATATATATATATATTTGTTGTGTGTCTAGTAGCTCTGAAAGTCAAGATGAGTGATCGTGCGTGGATGTACACCGGTCACACTGGTCAGAACAAATGGAGCACTGAATGGTTCACAAAAGCCAAGGGGTTTGTGCGAGCCGCATTTGCAAATGGCCAGAGGAAAACCTGGTGCCCCTGTTTACGGTGCGGCAATTGGGAAAAGAGGACAGAGGCTGAAATGGGCAAACACCTGCAGAAGAGTGGTTTTACGCCCGATTATACGGTGTGGACATTTCATGGTGAGTCTGCCCAACGTGACCGAGCTGAGGTGGATCGTCGTCACACCGACGAGCATGGTACCGGGATGGAAAACATGGTGCAAGACTTTGATGATGCTTGGGATTCGGACGAGGAGATGGAGGAATCTGCAAAGGCCTTCAATGAAATATTGGAGTCTTCAAAACGTCCGCTCCATGAGCACACCGAGCTTTGTCAGTTGGATGCCATCTCACAAGTAATGGCTCTGAAGGCTCAGTTCAACTTGGGCAGAGAATGCTACAATGCAATGATGATAGTATTTGGACGCTTTCTACCCAAAGGCCATGTAATGCCTGCAAACCTGTACCAGTCGGACAAAATCCTCCGTGCACTGAAGATGCCCTATGATAAGATACATGCCTGTGAGAAAGGATGTGTCTTGTTTAGGCTTGACTATGCGGACTTGAACTATTGTCCCATTTGCAAGTCTTCCAAGTATGTTGTGGTAGACAATGGTATGGGTGAGAAGACACAGACCAAAATCCCCGTTAGTGTTCTTCGGTATATGCCAATCGTACCAAGACTTCAACGTCTTTTCATGGTCGAAGAGACGGCCAGACAGATGACATGGCACAAAACGGGCAAAAGAACCGAACTAGATGCAGATGGGAATCTGATGATTGTACACACATCGGATGGTGTTGCGTGGAAAAAGTTTGATGAATTACATGGTGACAAAGCGGCAGATCCGAGGCATCCTCGAGTCGGCATCAGCACGGATGGGTTCAGTGTGTTTGGTATGACGGCAGCCCAATACAGTTGTTGGCCCATATTTGTCTTTGCACTCAATCTCCCCCCCGGACAGATTATGCAAAGAAAGAACATTTTCCTGACGTTGATAATTCCAGGGCCCAACTATCCGGGGAAAAATATGAATGTGTACATGCAACCGCTTAAGGACGAATTGCAAGAAGCCTGGGATAATGGGTTCAAGACATACCATGCCTATAGCAAACGTAACTTCATAATGCGTGTCTGGTACATGTACTCGACGCATGACTTGCCGGCGTATGCGCTATTCGTTGGCTGGTGTGTGCATGGAAGGTTCCCGTGCCCCACATGCAAGGGAGCTCTTGAGTTTCGTTGGCTTCAGGCCGGTCGCAAGTTTTCTTGCTTCGACATGCATAGACAGTTCCTGAATCCTCACCATAAGTTCAGGAAAGACAAGAAGAACTTCATCAGAGGTAGAGTTGTCAAAAACTCTGCACCACATGCATTGACAGGACAAAAGACCCTGGATCAGTTAAACGCTCTCGAGCCAGATCCAGAGCGTCCAGGGTACTTCAAGGGGTATAATTCTAAGCACGCCTGGACTCACAAAACATGCTTATGGGATCTGCCTATTCAAAGGGAATCTCGCACCAGCCAGTGTTTCAAATCCAGTATCTTTGGATAACGAACAATGGCGGACCATTTCGTTGTATATCTTCAACAACCTGATAGAAGTGCGGCCGTACATCGAGTAAGTTCTCGGTACATAGTTTCGCAACTTCTATTTCCTTTGAACCGCTCTTATTCCTGGATATTTCATACAGTCGATACGTCGCCTTATTCTCATATGGAGCGGTGATCCAAAAGGATTCTGTCGAAGAGTATGAGCTTCTCGCAAAGCAAGGAGGCGGCTATCCCGGTTTCATCTCTTGGTTCAAACAAGCGGTAATTTCTATTAGACTTGTAGGCTAATTTGTAGGCGGCTATCCCGGTTTCATTCGCTAATTTGTGCGCAACGCAACAATCCTTTCATATTAAACTTGTAGGCTAATTCAAAGTCTATGGACGCCGAATTGAGACAAGTCTCTAATGGTTTTGACTATAAGGTCCGTTCATTTGACAAATACGACATCAACGGGTATCGCTTTCGTACCTATGGCAAAGAGCTATCTATGGCCGACCGAAAGTCTACAAATTGTTGTGTATCTGCTATCGGCGAAGGAGGTACCGAGTATTATGGGAGAGTTGAAGCAATTTATGAACTTCTATTCTATGGTGAAAACCCACCGAATGTCGTAGTCTTCAAATGTCATTGGTTTCAGCCGAAGGAGACTAGAAGGACTCATGAACATATAGGGCTAGTTGAAATCAACCAAAGCACCCATTTAGATGTTCCCGATGTCTATATTACGGCTCAACAGGCGACCCAAGTATTCTATCTACCGTGGGCCTGCCAAACTAATCAAAATCTGAAAGGTTGGGATGTCGTTTATGAAGTGCCGCCACGTGCTAGACTATCTCCCCCAAAGGAAGAGGATTATGAACCTCACATTAACCCAGACACATATGAAGGAGAATTCTTCCAAGAGACACGTCTTTCCAAAAAGCATTTCAAGAACCGCAATACTTCACCCCAAAACATTGAAGTAGACAGCGACAGTGAATCCGACATCACCCCAGAGGAGGAACAAGAAGAGCCGGAACAAGAAGAGGTTACTGATGCGGATGACCTGCCATTGCTTGACCGATTACGTCAAGGTGGCCTTGCACATGTTGATGCCACTGAACCCTATGAGCCCGTCATTGATTATAGTGATGATGATGATGATTATGCATTTATTGATGATACTGATCGAGATTATTAGTAGTGTCAGGTATTAAATTTTTTAATGTTGTACTTGATGATGATACACTTAAGTGATACACATATTATTATTCATGTCGGTCTTTTTTTATGTTGTACTAATTTCGTTTACTGTTTGTCATGGCAGGTGTTGAAAGATGGTGGGCGCTGGTCGGGAGCGCGCCAAGGCCCCTTCTTCGTCGGCGCGTGGTTTGAGGTCTTCGATTCCAGACGTACCTCTCCGCCGAGCGTTGCTGGACAGTATGTCCACACCGCCGGGCCCTTCTTCGTCGACCGCGGTGCCCAGCAGGGGACGGGGTAGGAAGAGAGGAGGTGGGGCACGTGGTCGCGGGAGAGGAGGTAGGGTGACTGCTACGACGCCTTCCTCGCCGCCACCCCCAGCTGTTTCACCCGAGCACGTGGCTGTGTCACGACCGGTTTTTCAATAAAATAATTATTGAGAAACCAATCCCTGTTACGGACCAACGAGGAAGAATTTCCTTCTCACTGATAGACAATATCTTGGTCACAGAAGAAAAATACCAGGAGTACTAAATATAATACAAGGTTGAGCAGAGACTGCCCAACAATCTATTACATGCACGCCGATAAAACAATACGGCGGATAGGGTGGCAAACTACTAACTCACGATAAAAACGGTGGTGGAAATATCATCGCGAAGCGAGTGACATGATTCCGGAATACTACAACTCTTTGAGCGTCGGAGTGAGGCTCGAGAAGACTTATTGCGGGTGGCGGAAGCGTAAACGATACAAGTGACCAATATCCGGGATCGCGCAGGACTGACTGGGACTCCTCTAGGCGTCGGACGCGCTATCAAACTCTTCATCCAAGAGATCGCCTTCGTCAACATCTGGCCAAATCAACAAGCCAGGTGAGTACTATGAAAGTACTCGCAAGACAGTTCGGACATAAGGTATAACAAATGCAAACATGAAGCACATGAATAAGTTAACCAGAGCGATCAGACATAGAGATAATAAATACTGGGTGCCAAGCGAGGGTCTGAATGACGCCTCGAGCGGAAACTGCAGAATAGTAATGCGGGTGCCAAACGAGTGTCTGAAAGACTCCTCGAGCGGAAAATGCGGAATAATAATACAGGTGCCAAACGAGTGTCTGAAAGACTCCTCGAGAGGAAAATGCGGAATAAAAATACAGGTGCCAAACGAGTGTCTGAAAGACTCCTCGAGAAGAAAATGCGGAACAAAATTACAGGTGCCAAACGAGTGTCTGAAAGACTCCTCGAGAGGAAAAATGCGGAATAAAAATACAGGTGCCAAACGAGTGTCTGAAAGACTCCTCGAGCGGAAAAATGCAGAATAATAATGCCACAGTCGGGCGTCGGGGCGACACCACATAAAGGGCTTATAACAGAAAGTAAAGACAGTGTATGCCGCAGTCGGACGTCTGAGCGACATCACATAAAGGGCTTATATCGAAAGTGAGAAACGAGTACACGCCACAGTCGGACGTCTGCGCGACGTCACATAAAGGGCTTATGTCACAACTCATTAATACAATAGCTCGGAGACATAAATTATCACAAGCATGAGACACAAAATAAAGTTAGTCCATCAACTGGAATAACAATAAAACTGAGATTTTACCGCTTGAGCTTGTTCACCGGGGGCAAGATTTTCACACGGATAGATTTGGATGTAAAGTCTACATTACTGATCATGGATACGATGATTTGGAAAGAATTGACTCTGCAGAGTTTGTACTTAACCACAGCCAACGGATTTCAGTAGTCACGGGGACTAGTTCCGTCTACGGTGTTCTGGAAGGAACACGTCTAACCAGTACACACCCAATTTAACCATCCGAAGCCAGGGATCACCCTCGGCAACATTCAGGAAAAACCCTGAGTCGGGGAGGCTACAACCTCGCGTAGCATGGGATCAAATTTCTATACGCGCGCTATAAGGGGGTGCCCCCCCTCTCGGTCCCAACCGGAAACACCCATGCCCCCTGACCGAATGACTGGCTTTAATCCTGGGCCAAGGTACCATCATCCCGGCCTCTCTGTTTGGTGTGTACACGGAAAGAGGTTACCAACTTACTAAACCGTATCCTGGCAATGAGACATGTGGTAGCACGGAAAGGGGAAGGGACGATAACACGGCTCCAACCATGTTAACGTCGGAAAAGTCGGATGACACAAGGCTGGCATGCTACAACAGTACCACCTTGCTGCCCTTCATGTCACCACATGATTAGGCCACCTCTCATCAGAGGTCATCGCAACTTTGGAACATGCGGGAAAAGATCGATAACGTGGCTCCAACCACGTTAACGTCGAAGAGAGTCGGATGACGCAAGGCTGGCATGCTACAACAGTACCACCTTGCTGCCCTTCATGTCACCACATGATTAGGCCACCTCTCATCAGAGGTCATCGCAACTTCGGAACAACCGGGTCGTTGCCTTACAAGCAACGAGGTATTTATCGACACTCACATGCCACGCACAAACTTTCACATGAACATGCAAAACATCTGCCATATCAAATGTTCAAACATGCTTGCCTGGTTCGGAGAAGTCGGAGTCTAGCTCGGCGAAGTTCGCGGCTCCGTCCCCTCTCCCGGAACCTACGGCAATCACGAAACGGGGTACTAACGTGAAAACCAACACATGCACAGAAACTTTGCCAAATATTTTTCAAATAAATCCCATAAAAAACTAGACAAAATTTGGAGATTGACAGAAAAAGAATCACTCAAAAATACCTTTTCATTAAAAAGTTATAAAGGTTTCTGTCCAGGGACCTTTCTGTAATGAAACAGAAAAGTTCCAGGGTTTTAACTGAGAAAACAGAAAACGGCTTCGGCTGGGAATGCGCAAGCGCAAGGAGAAAACGTATTTTGCCCGAAGGCGCCAACAGAAAACGGTTCGGGGAAATAAAACAGAGGCTGACACGCGGGGCCCGCATGTCAGGTTTGAAAGCTCGCCGGCGCCCGAAGACGGCGGTGGACGCCGGCGTCGAACCACGGCGAGTTAGGAGAAACGGAGGGTACCAAGAGCTTCAGTGTCTTCTTCCGCGTCGGTGGGTGGTGGACTCGTCCAACGGGGAGCACCACGTCGACGGCGACACTATCTCCGGCGGACGGCGGTTCGGGTGAGGTTGGGGAACTCCGGTGGAGGGCTGCAAAGTACGAATTGAGGCGCGGGTCAGAACGGGTGATGCAAGGAGAAGCTACTGGCAAGAGAATGGGGGCTGTGGAGCACACACGGGGGCGAATCGGGCTGGATCCCGTGGCGGATCGCGGCGGCCGGAGTCGAGGAAGGAGACCCCCTCGCGGCTCTTCCAGTGGCTGGGCGTGCTCTAGGGGAAGTGTAGGGCTGGTGGGTGCTCGAGTTGAAGCTCGGGGCCCCTATTTATAGGCAGATCGACGGGGTGGCCGTGAACGGAGAATCTCCGGCGAGCGATTACGGCGGAGCAGTGGGTTGGCAGAGGGTTTGAGCGGTCGAGCAGCATCAGTGGATGTTACGGGACTCGTTTTGCAGCTAAACGGAGCTGGCCCTGGCGTAATGGCGTCTGCCCACGGTGAGGTGACCGCACGGGCTCAACGGCGGCAGAGAGCGCGCTCCGCGCCCTGGGGTTCACGACGAGAGCGGCAGCGCATTCGGGGGAGTGGACTGCCACGCGGCGGGCTCCGGTGGTTTGGGCGGCGCTGGGTGGAGTCGGCGGCGCCGTGTCTCCCGCTGGTGTCCGCAAAGCCGCCGCCGGCGTCGGTCACGGGGCGGCGCACCTTCTGCTGCTCGTCGCCGACGCCCGCAAGATGCCAGGCACTCGTGCGGTGCAGGAACGAGAGGGCGAGGATGAGGAGCAAGGCGACGCGAGGGTACTGGCGAGATCGACGCCCGTTTCTGAAGAAAACGACAGCAGCCACTTGACTAAACTCTGAACTTACTGAATCTTGAAAGTGACCAAGCATTGCAGGTGTTCGATAGTAGGTTTTGGTAAAGAGATAAATTTTTCTGGAGCTGCAACTTGGTGAGATGATCACTCAAAGCACCCAGGGGCTGCCTGAATTTACTTGGAATTTTTGGAGAAGGTTTTGAATGAATTTCACCAAATTTGGCAAATCTGGTCCAAACTTGCAGCTGATGTAGTTTGAAAATTTTGAACTGGAGACCAGTGGATCTTCATGGTTCCAGGTTGAGGGTTCAAAGGACTAGGAGGGGAAAAAGGTTTGGTGGTAAAAATCAAAACAGAAAAAGGAGTTCCTTTGTAAATCTCCAAGTGCTATAAGAGAAGACAGAAATTTATTTGAATAGAATTTGAATGGAAAAGATCACATGAGGAGGTTCAACTTGCTGGATTTGATGCAAATCATGATCCAAAGGTGAGGGAAGGGTTAGGAGAGAGGATTTGCACTTATGCCATGGCAAGAAGGAATAGTTGAAAGTGGCAAAGGACTTTCCAAAAGCCATAGTGCATTCTCAAAAAGGATTTTCAAAGGTTATTTTCCCAAATGAAAACCATTTTGTCTTGAGTCCAAAAGAAAAGCAAGAACCTCCAAGGTCAAAGGCAGATCTTGGGTGAATCCAAATAAAAATTTTGCCATAAAGAAAATATTTGAGAGTGAGAGTTCTCTTGAAGAAATTTTTTAAATCACTCCCTTCAAGTCAAATAAAATCTTTTTGAAAAATCCAAATAAAAACTTGGGTGTCACAGACTGCTAGGGTGGACTCGTCCGAGGAGGAGGCTACACGGACTCCGGTCCACGAGCCTCCGGTCAACGGGTCTTGGGCCCACGAGCCTCGGATCGACTGGCCTTCGGCCCACGAGAGTTCGGCCCATGAGACCCCGGAGGAGCACACGTCCGGATGGGGTACCTGGCCGGATCAGCCCGAGGAGCCGAGTGGCCATGCTGATGATGGCGGGGAGCCGACTGATCTTGAGGAGGAGGGTGGCACCATCTACCAGCGTGGTGCTACACGGCTCCCGTCCGTGCCGGCGACCCACGAGCAGAGGTGGTTGATCTTCCCTGATGGGGAGAGGTACGTAAGTGCATTTAATATTTCTGTACCTTCTGCATTCACGTTTCTTCAAATAACTAATGCGTTGGCCTTGTCATGCTGCAGGGGTTGGGACCACCATCATAGTGTCCGCCGGCCCAACTCCGTCCTTGGAGTTCTTTGCCGGCAAAACTTCCCGGGGTTTGTCACGTTGCCTGGTGAGGGTCGGCTTCCAGAGCTTGGGTTGAGCTGGGAGCACTACGTGGCTGCCCCGGCCCCACCGGATGTCATTATCGACGGTGTCGTGTGCAACACGAGGGCAGACATGGTGATCAGGACGTTCTGGGTAATTTCTCCTTTACACATTTTAAAATCTTCAACTAGCTAGTTATTAATTGTACTAATCAATATTGTCTCATTTGATTGCAGACATTCTATAGGTGTGAGGAGGGATACGAGGAGGACAGCGCAAATGTTATCCAGAACGTCTGCAAGCGCCTACTCCAGAACTTACGGCACGAGGCTCGGGTGCATGCTGTTCGAGACTACTACGCCTTGCGTGGTATCAAGAAGACCAAGCCGGCGTGCCGCGATAAGTTCCTGAGTAAGGAGCAGTACATGAAGGTAATTCTTAAGGCCTTCTACTTAAGTTCCTTCATTTAGTAATTCTTAGCCGTAGCGCTCAAGTTTCTATTTGCTAACTTAGGCGCCTCCGAGATGGTGTGCGGATTGGATGGATTGTGGGGAGGTGTTGGTCGATGAGTGGTGCTCACAAGAATGGCTAGCCCTCCACAACCAGGCCAAGGACAAATGGGCCCAAATGGAAGGTGTGCCACACCATCAAGGCAGCTCCAACTTATATCAGTTCGGGCGCAACTGGGTATGTGGTTTGCTTCATGATTCATGCAATTCATTCATCATGCTAGCTTGAGCCCTTTAATTACTAATTTTCATTGTTTCTCTTTTTCAGGCACGCTATAATAAGGCGGATAAGGTGCCAGAGGTGTACGACCTGTATGCCATGGCCCACACTGGCTCTTTCAAGAAAGTCAAGGCTTTCTCTCAGTCTGACCTCGATGATGCAAACAACTTCACCAACATCTCCTCCCACAACAAGCTCGTGAGATATAGAGATGAGGGGAAGGCGAGGAAAGGGGAGGACTTTAACCCGAGCCAGGGTCCCATTGATCCAGAGCTGGTGATGATATCTGGTGGCGGGAGGTCCCATGGCTCCATAGCCATTGGAGATGGACTTATCCGTTGTCCTAGCACTCTCCCGGAGATCAAGGCGCGCCAGTCGAGCTCCGCTCCTGAGATAAGGCCTCGTGAACGGCCAGTGCAACTCGCCATCAAGGTTAGTGATACGTACTCAGTTATCTTTCTCCATTACATTGTGTGCGCTTCCATAAATGATTACAAATGGTCATGTGAGTGGTGTTGCAGGCTGCTATACAGACTGAGAGAGATAGAACGGAGAAACTTCTGGCGGAGGCCGCGGAGAGGTAGCGGGAGATGGAGGAGAGGACGAGAAAGATGATGGAGGAGGAGAGGGCACGGAATGACATGCAGGCAAGGGCCGTGTACGAGCTCCTTGTGGTAAGTTTCTTCTGCAGATTACTTGCTAGTCTTAACATTTGAGTCTCATTACTAACTAGTATGACTCTGTTCTGAAAACCAAATGTGCAGTCTGTGTGTGAGAAGTCCGGTCAGCCCGCTCCGCCGATGCCAGTGATTGCTCCTGGGAGCACGGTGAGTTTAGTTTGAATGGACATTACTTGGTAGTCTTAACATTTGAGTGTCGTAATGCTAACGAGACATTGGAAATGATCTTTGGTGCAGCTTAACTCCAGAAACGCATCGCACGATCCTTCTCCAGGTAGCGGCACTAGCCACCCCGCTCCTACACCTCCCTGATCACGGTAAGTTTCTCTAGTGTTTTGCTTAACAAATGCATAAAGACCTAGACTTAGCTTTATTTCCTCCAATATGCTTACCATAATGACCTAGAGTTAGCTTCTTTTCCTCCAAAATGACCCATTTTACCTAGGTCAGCTTATAAATGATGCAGTTCATCCAAGTTAGCTCAAAAATGACCCATTTTACCTAGATTAGCTCCTAAATGATCCATTTTACCTACGTTAGCTTTAAAATGGCCCATTTCACCTAGGTTAACTCCAAAATGACCCATCTTACCTAGGTTATCTCATAAACGATCCATTTCAACTAATTTAGCTCATAAACGATCCATTTGACCTAAGTGAGCTAAAAAATGATCCATTTCACCTAAATTAGCTCTTAAATGATCCATTTCACCTAAGTTAGCTCAAAAAGATCCATTTCAACTAAATTAGCTCATAAATGATCCATTTCACCTAAGTTAGCTCAAAAACGATCCATTTCAACTAAATTAGCTCAAAAATGATCCATTTCAACAAAGTTAGCTCAAAAACGATCCATTTCAACTAAGTTAGCTCAAAAACGATCCATTTGACCTAAGTGAGCTAAAAAACGATCCATTTCACCTTAGTTACCTCAAAAATGATCCATTTCACCTTAGCTAGCTCATAAACGACCCATTTCAACTTAGTTAGCTCATATATGATCCATTTCACGTAAGTTAGCTCATAAATGACATACTCTTCTTGTTCTAGTCTTCTTCTTGTTCTACTCTTCTTCTTCTAGTCTTCTTCTTGTTCTACTCTTCTTGTTCTAGTCACCTATTTCTAACTTTCTTATTTTGCCATTTTGCAGATTTCATTCACTTCATGGAAGCTACTCTTCTTGTTCTAGTCTTTCTGTTTATGTATGGATGAAACTTTGTTTATGTATGAAGGCTCTTTGTGATATGAATGAAACTTTGTTTATGTATGAAGGAACTTTGTTTATGTATGAAGGAACTTTGTTTATGTATGAAGGAAGTTTGTTTATGGATGGAATTTTGTGATATGAATGCCTGTCAAATATATCTATACATGTCATATATATTTGTGATGAAAATTGTTGGATTTAATAAAAAAAGAAAAAAGAGCCAATATGCAGGCTCTTTGCCGTCTGCCACCGACGGCAACGGGCTCTTTGCCGTCTGCCGCGGACGGCAAAGAAGCCATGTGGCAGCCAACTGTGCTTCCTAGGAGCTGACCCATTTGGTCAGTTTGCCTACAGTGGCAGACGGCAAAGACTTTGCCATCCGTGGCAGACGGCAAAGAACCTGCGCTTTGCCATCAGTGGCAGACGGCAAAGAACCTGCACTTTGCCATCCGTGGCAGACGGCAAAGAACCTGCCATCTAGTGACGTGTAGATGACATCATACGGCGGACGGCAAAGATCCGAGAAAATTTGCCGTCTGCGGCGGACGGCAAAGGTCTGCCGTTAGCCACTTAACGGACTGACAGCGCAATTATTGCCGTCCGCCCTCTTTGCCGTCCGCCGCAGACGGCAAAGAGCCTTTGCCGTCCGCCGCCAGGAAGCAGACGGCAAAGCAGCTGTTTACCGTAGCCTTCTTTGCCGGAGCCTTTTGCCGTCCGCGGCTGACGGCAAAGGTCTTTGCCGTCCGCCTTTCCAGCCTTTGCCGTCCGCCGTGGCAGACGGCAAAGTAGCTGTTTCCTGTAGTGGAGCACCATGCTCATTAATGAATGGTGCTCCTCCGAGAGAGCAGCTCACTCCAGAAGGCCTATCAATGCGTCCGTCCGGACACCGAACCGTGCCGGACCCTTCTCATCGCCCCCCGTGGGAGCCGCATGCTCCGGGCTCAGGGCGGCCAAAGGATTAGCTTCTGGCTTCGGCAGATCCGGACTCCTCCGTGATGACACCTCGGGGTCGCCCGCCTCACGAGGCGGAGAGGTTGGTGGGGTCTCACTCTCCATCATCTCCGGAACGAGATCTCCCGAAGACGAACTCTATCGAGAAGAACTGCTAGCCGGACTACAAAGAATGGATCCTGGTTATTATTCTCGGAGAAAAGCAGTGCCTTCGTATTTACGATTAACTTACAGCTCGGCTGAGGGCTGGCCTGTTGGCGGGCATGACGCGGTGAGGACGCCCTTCAGGGCAGGGCCCCCTGGGGAAGCTTTCTTCCCCTGTTTGGGCACCTCCGTCTCCAAGTCTTCGGAGGCGGCCCTCTTCTTCCCGCGAGGGGAGGAGGCTTTAGATTCCTCTTCCCGGCTATCCTTCTTTGGGGAGGTAGCAATTCCCCCGGTTTGGATGCGCAACATGTGAAGTTCTGCTTCTCTGTTTTTCCCTTCGTCTTTCCCTGAGGGCATTCTGCTTAGCACAAGACCCAGCATCTTGGCTATGGAGGGACTTGGCGAGCCTTCAGGAAGTGGCGTCGGACACCTGATTCTCTCCGCCTTGCTGAGCCATTCCTGGCCACGGAGGATTTTCAGAATAATGATTATGATAAATATAAACGAAGTGTCCGGTTTCGGGGTTACTTACTTGGGTATCTGAGCGATTGCAGCTTAGGCCCGCATCCTCGGTGGTCTCTGGACACTTTACTTGTGGTCCGAAGAATATTTTACACATCCCTTCGAGCGTCAGGCCGAAGAAGTGCAGAATAGTCCGCGGACCCTCTAGATTGAACTCCCACATCCGAAGAGGCCGGCGTTTGCACGGCAATATCCGTCGGATTAGCATTACCTGAATTACGCTGACAAGGTTAATGCCCCTCTCAAGAAGCTCCCGAATACGGCTCTGCAGTGTTGGTACATCACTAGCGGACCCCCAATCCCGTCCTACATTGGTCCATGACGCGAGTTGCGACGGAGGGCCCGAACGGAAGTCGGGGCAGCCACCCACTTTGTGCCTCTGGGAGCCATGACGTAGAACCACCTCCGCTGCCATAAATTGGATACCTCTGGGAAAGAACCCTCTGGCCATGGGGCATCAGCCTTCCTGCTTATTATGGCACCTCCGCACTCTGCATGTCGCCCCTCAATCATCTTCGGCTTCACATTGAAGGTCTTGAGCCATAAGCCGAAGTGTGGAGTGACGTGGAGAAAAGCCTCGCACACAATGATGAATGACGAGATATGGAGGATAGCGTCCGGAGCTAGATCGTGAAAATCTAACCCGTAATAAAACATGAGCCCCCTCAAAAAGGGATCAAGGGTGAAGCCCAAGCTGCGGAGGAAGTGAGAAACAAATACGACGCTCTCATTAGGCTCGGGAGTAGGGATGACCTGCTCTGGAGCAGGAAGCCTATGCTGGATGTCGGCAGTCAGATATCCAACCTCCCTAAGCCTGGCAATGTCCTTCTCTTTAACCGAGGAGGTCACCCACCGGCCTTGAGGGTTGGATCCAGACATATTGGAAGATCTGGGGTGTTTGAGTTTGGGTCTCGGGTGTTAGAACTCGAGATGCGAAAGAGCGCAAGGGTGGTGGAAGAGAGGTATAGGCCTCGGCCCCTTTATAAAGGGGGTGAATATCAAGAGTCCTCAGCGTGACCGCTTGGGACTTGTCTAAAAACGTGGAGTCATGCCAACAGTCGTCGTGGAGTTGCGCACGCCCGTATTGATGGAAGATCCCGTAATAAGGGGAACACGATCTCTGCCTTGGCAGGTCGTGTCAGTAAAACCGCCTCGCAACGTGTCTCTAGGTGGGCTAAGAAAGGCCGGTTCGTGTTGGGCCGGGCTACGATGCAAGGGCATGACACACAGAGATCGCCAGCGGATCAGATTTATGCTAAGCTACCAAGAGGTGGTATGTGAAGATCATCTTGCAGATCCGGACACAGTATGAGTGTTCGGAAATTACTTTGGAGTATTCGGAGATGGAACTCGCCTTGCAATGCCGAAGACAAGACTGCGCGCCGGACTCATCGTCATTGAAGCCTGGTTCAAGGGCTACTGAGGGAGTCCAGGATTAGGGGGTATCCGGACAGCCGGACTATATACTTTGTCCGGACTATTGGAGCGTGAAGATACAAGAATCAAGACTCTGTCCCGTGTCCGGATGGGACTCTCCTTTGCGTGGATGCCAAGCTTGGCAATCCAGATATTATATTTCCTTCCTTGTAACCGACTCCATGTAAACCCTAGCCCTCTCTGGTGTCTATATAAACTGGAGAGGTTGGTCCTTAGAGGGACGATCACAATCATAATCATCATAGGCTAGCTTCTAGGGTTTAGCCTCTACGATCTCGTGGTAGATCAACTCTTGTACTACTCATATCATCAATATCAATCAAGCAGGAAGGAGGGTTTTACCTCCATCGAGAGGGCCCGAACCTGGGTAAACATCGTGTTCCTTGCCTCCTGTTACCATTAGCCTAAGACGCACAGATTGGGACCCCTACCCGAGATCCGCCGGTTTTGACACCGACACCCACCTCGATGCGACCTCGTCATCAGAGCAGAGCACGATAACCTCGCCGCCCTCTGTGCCGCCATCCTCGCCGCCTTCGACCTTGTCATCGGAGGAGAGTGCGATAACCTCGCCGCCCTCCGCGCCAGCAAAGATCGCCCGCTCTGCCTCCACGAGCTCCGGGTGCTGCCGGCGGAGCTCTTGCATGTAGGCCTCGTCGGCGGCCAAGGCCTCAAGATGCTCCCACACCTCGCGGTCCTCCCGCGCCATAGCCGAGCTCACCACCCCTGGCTTCGGCGGAACGAGGTGGATCGGACGTGTGCCGAAGGGGAAATTGAGCCTATCCACCATGCCATGGTAGCGGACCTGCCAGCGGTCGTACTCCATGGCCGCGAGCTCAGCCGTGTGGAAGCTACCGAGCAACCGGCGGGTGTGGGTCTCTCGGTCTATAATCTCGGTGACCCACGTCCCCCACCGCCGCTGCCGGACCCCTAGGTAGGACTTCGTCGGCTGCCGGGTCCGGGGGAGGACAGGGAAGTCCTCGAACCAGCGTAGGGGCGCGGCGGCGGGCGGATCGGGGGACTGGCGACGGTGGATAGGGCCCGCGGAGGACGACGGGGACACCTCGCCGGCCACCTCGCCGGCATCGGGCGAAAAGGTCGTGATAAACCTCTTTTTGTCCATTGGCTACTCGAGCTCCTCGGCACACAGGCAGAGGTTGAGGATGGAGGTGCGGGCGATGGCGACGACCTACCAATGGTTTCGAGGGTTGTGTATGTCTGTGTGAGCGGAGGATGTGTTTGAGGAAATACTGCGGCAACTGAAAATTTTACTAGGCGGGAGTAACAAGGCGGGGCTACTGAAAATTTGGATCAAGGACGAGCAGGTATTTTTGAGATCGCGAGGGATGCAGAGGCGGGAGTAAAATGCCAGGGCTACTGAAAATTTGAATCAAGGGACTGAAGCAGAGCGGGAGTAACAGACATCGCACATGGTCCGCACATACTAATCGTGTGCTATCAAACATTAAAACCTTCCAGGCGGTAGATATTTTCGAGATTGCGAGGGATGCAGGCGGGAGTTTTGGGGGAGCGAGCTAGTGTGCTTGACACGCCGACTGTGGACTGTAGCCGACGCACCTTCTCGCGTAAGCCATAGGCGTACTATACACCGACGGTGCTCCAAGATATTTTGTAGTACATCTCACATGGTTGGTGAGAATAAACTGTGTGGGATCTACTTGATTTGAACTACAAAATGGGGTCATACCGGCAATGGACGATGTTTGAATTGCTAGACCTTTTATCTGCAGTGAATATGCAACTGTATGTGTGTCGTAAAAGAATTGGAATTATTCAGGGTTTGTTTGGACAATTCATTCATTAAACTAGTTTCTAGCCATTTCAGGTGCACAATTCAAAATTAAACTACATGCACATGCTCCGGTGCATAGAAATTGGTTGAAAAAACAAATATGTGTCCTTCAGTGCATGCTTAGGTCTCATGGAAGAAATGGGAATGAATTTTTCGGGGTTCATTTGGCCTTTTTATACATTAACTGGGTTTTCTAGGCATTTTATGTGCATAATTCAAATTTGAACAACAACCACATGCTCCAATGCACTAAAGTTGGTTGAAAATCACATGTGTGTCCTTGGGTGAATTTCTAGGTCCCATGCAAGAGATGGGAATGAATAGAAAACACCAGGGCACTGTTGATTGCTGGCAAAACATTGAGATACCTGGTTTTTAAATTCTAGTAAATCCAAAACTCGTCTGAATTCATGAAACTTGGCATGCTATCATGGAGCAGCATCAACATGCCATGGTGAAAATTTTGTCCCCTTTGGGGCAGGTTTGGGTATAAGCTTCTCACAAACCAGAGCTTCTCACAACAAGCATGATGGTTTCGATAGGGAACGTACCACCTTTGGGGACGAGACGATATCCGTTGCCTCTTATTGATTTCAAAAAAATTCTAGTGTCAACATAGAACAACATGAGTGTTGTGTTCAGTCTTGGAATTTTTCGGGGTTCATTTGGCCTTTTTCATACATTAACTAGGTTTTCTAGGCATTTTATGTGCATAATTCAAATTTGAACTACAAGCACATGCTCCAATGCACTAAAGTTGGTTGAAAAATCACATGTGTGTCCTTGGGTGAATTTCTAGGTCCCATGCAAGAGATGGGAATGAAATTAAAACACCAGGGCACTGTTGATTGCCGGCAAAACGTTGAGATGCCTGGTTTTTAAATTCTAGTAAATCCAAAACTCGTATGAAATTCATGAAACTTGGCATGCTATCATGGAGCGGCATCAGCATGCCATGGTAAAAAATTTGTCCCATTTGGCGCAGGTTCAGGTATAAGCTTCTCACAAACCAGAGCTTCTCACAACAACCATGATGGTTTCGATAGGGAACGTCCCACCTTTGGGGATGAAACGATGTCCATTACCTCTTATTGCTTTCAAAAAATTTCTAGTGTCAACATAGAACAACAGGAGTGTTGTGTCAATTTTTGTGATCTTTGGGGTTCGTTTGGACATTTTTATGCATTAACTGGGTTTTCTAGGCATTTTATGTGCATAATTCAATTTTGAACTACAAGCACATGCTCCAATGCACTAAAGGTTGGTTGAAAAATCTAATATGTGTCCTTGGGTGAATTTCTAGGTCCCATGCAAGAGATGGGAATGAAATTCAAACACCAGGGCACTGTTGATTGCCGGCAAAACGTTGAGATGCCTGGTGAAAGTTCTAGTTATCGACTAGAGGGGGGTGAATAGGCGATTTTTATGAAAGTCTTCAAAACACGGAGGCTTTGAAGACAAACACAACAATTGAACCTATTGATATGCAGCAGAAGGTAGACTACACTAGACAGGCCATAGTCAAGTAAGCAATGAAGTGAAAGCACGAAGACAATTAACAGCTAGGTAGTACAGATCAGGATGGAAGATGGTATGAAGCCAATCAACAATAGTCGTCACACAGTGAAGTCAATCAGATAAAGCAAGCAGGCAATGACTTCACGAAGACAAACTGAAAGTAAAAGGAGGAAGGAGATAAAACCAGTTGCTTGGTGAGGACAGGGATTTGTTGGACCAGTTCCAGTTGCTGTGACAACTCTACGCCTGGTTGGGGAGGCTGAGATTCAACTCAGAAGACCGCGTCTTCACCTTATTCCCCTTGAGCTAAGGACACTTAGTCCTCGCCCAATCACTCTGGTAAGTCTTCAAGGTAGACTTCCAAACCTTCACAGACTTCGTTCACCGGCAATCCACAATGACTCTTGGATGCTCAGAACGCGACGCCTAACCGGCTGGAGGATTCACAGTCCTGAAGTGTAACAAGTCTTCAGGTCACGCGGACAGAAAGACTTCAGTGATGCCTAACACTCTTTGGCTCTGGGTGTTTTGGGCTTTGTCCTCGCAAGGATCTCTCTCTCAAATGCTTCAGAGGTGGGTTGCTCTCAAATGACAAAAGTCGTGCACTAACTCTGAGCAGCCACCAATTTATGGTGTAGGGGGTGGGCTATTTATAGCCACTAGGCAACCCGACCTGATTTGTCTGAAATGACCCTAGGTCACTAAGGAACTGACACGTGTCCAACGGTCAGATTTCAAACACATGCGACAGCTTGACTTGGGCTACAAGTAAAGCTGACTCATCCAACTCTGGATAAGATTTGCTCTCATTGTCTTCGCTCGAAGACATAGGATTTGGTTGAGCATCACTTCAGTCACTCTGACTCTGTTCACTTGGACCCCACTTAACAGTACGGTGGTTCCTATGACTCAACAAAGAAGAAAAGGAAACTACGAAACACCTATGTCTTTGCACTCCATATTCTTCACGTGAATGTCTTCTTGAGTCATAATGTTCGTTGTGAATATCTTCACATACCACCATTGTCTTCAATGTCTTCACATATTTTTAGGGGTCATCTTCGGTAGGTAAACCGAATCAATGAGGGACTACTACCTGTGTTATCCTGCAATTCTCACAAACACATTAGTCCCACAACCAGGTTTGTCGTCAATACTTCAAAACCAACTAGGGGTGGCACTAGATGCACTTACAATGTCCCCCTTTTTGGTGATTGATGACAAACTGGTTGAAGTTTTCAATGGGGATAAAAGTATGTGAAATTGTAAGGGTTAAGGTATTGTCTTCATAA
The DNA here is from genome assembly GCF_018294505.1 of Triticum aestivum. Classification (NCBI taxonomy): domain Eukaryota; kingdom Viridiplantae; phylum Streptophyta; class Magnoliopsida; order Poales; family Poaceae; genus Triticum; species Triticum aestivum. The sequence continues at coordinate 631,427,460 of NC_057799.1, forward strand.
GTAGCAAAAGGATCCCCCTGAAGATGTGCATATAAGTATTTTGCTTTTGAATGCAAATGCACATGGCAGGTTGTACTTGTGGAGATGCTCTTCAAATTAAGAAGATAATTCATCATGCATGAAAAGATATAACGAAGATAATGACATGCATAATGAAAAATGGACGTTTGCGGAATCACTTCATGTGGAATTTATCATCGCATCACAGAGTAGCAGAAAAAGTAGCAGACGACCATCAAGTTTAAGTGTTACAACCCAAAGAACCAAAAGTATCAAAACGAGAGTTGTAACCACTTGGCAAAATATAAAGAAACCACCCATAAGGACCCTCTTGAAGACTATCAACTCATATGCTTCTCCCCCTTTTGTCAGTAAGGACCAAAAAGGTTTGAAGACATAGAGCCTCTACTCGTTCCCATGAGGAGTAGGTGAAGGTGCAGGGTCGACGTTGGAGTCCGGTGGTGTAGAAGAACTTGGTGCAGTGTCGATACGCGACGAAGTTGTAGTAGGTGAAGTAGCATCATCTTCGTCATCGACGACTCTGGCATTGACAGTGTCCGCCGAGGAGGAGTACTCAAAGTCTTCGAGAGAGGGATTCCGATGGAAGACAGCGTTCCTGAGAGGAGTGGAATCAAATTTGAACCGCTCTGTGAAGCCATCCTGTTGAAGATCATCTTCAGAGCTTAGCAGTGTCAGACTCTTCCACGACCGCCGACAGGTTTCATGTGTGACAAATGCATTCTTGGTGGCTAGATTGCGAATGCGATTGACATCCACCAAGAGGCTCTGCATCTGACGCTTCAGCCAGTCATGATGCTTATCCTGTTTTTGATGTAATGCCACGAGAAGCTCCAGGTCATTGAGAATGCGAGATCGCTTCTGAGGCCTTTGAGCAATAGTGCTTTCAGTGGCTTCAGTGATTGCATGATGAGGTGCACATGTAGTGCCAGCCAGAGGATAAACACGAGTTGCAGCAAGAACACCCTCAATTGGTTGTGTGAAACTTTGGCGGTCAACATTGTGAAGATAAATTGGCTCCTTGGCAGGCTCAGGGTAAATAGCTTCAACAGACATATCAACCTATGGCAACAAGATAAGATGGTTGCGCGCAGAGGGCTGATAGTTGACAGAAGAGTGAAGCTTGATGAGGCGCATTACCCATGGAGCATAAAACTACAGACCAAATAGATCGGAGCCAGATGCAGCAAGTTGCCTGATGAAGAAATCCTGAGCATTGAAGCTGATGCCATTGAGGATATAGAAAACCAATGTCTTCATTGCACCTTCAAGCTTTGCTGCAGGAGAATGTCCTTTGACGGGCCATAGTGTTCGCCTTATAATATGATAGATGGTACGGGGCAGATACTCTAGGTCTTCAACAAAGAATTCGTTTGGATATTTAGCATCTTGTGGCAGTGGCTTCATCATGCTCAGCATTTGGCTCATATTCGGCTCAGGCTTCTGAAATATGCTCTCCAAAGCATTGCGGTGAAGCTAACAACCAGGTTCATAGAGTTCACCTGGAGTGGGCAGGGCAGTAAGCTCAATTATATCTTGGGCTTTGGCTTCATGGTGTACATTGCCTGTCATCCACTCAAGGATCCAAGTCTTCGGATCCCTGTTCTAGCCGCGAATGTGAAGAGTGGCATAGAATTGTAACAGAAGCTCCTCATTCCAATTTTCTTTGTCAGTCACAAACTGCGGAAGGCCAACATCTCTGAAGCAGTCTAGGGCTTCTTCCAAGCAGGGCAGGTCAGCAATGGCTTCGCAGTCTAGACGCATATGGGGGAAAATGCGCCCTTGATTGTATAAGACACAAGAGTAATAATTGCGCTGCTGATAGCTGCAGAACCAATCAGATGAAATTCTTGGCCTTGAATATGGGTTCTTGGCACTATCAAAGAAGGTGTTGTGTGCTTTGAAGCTATTCACATTGAACGATCCTGGCGAAGTCACAGTACCTGGAAACCTTGGCACCATGGGCTTTGGCTTCTGCACCTGAGGCCTGTGCTCCACATGGTAGTCAAACTGTGGTCCAGGAGCAGGCGGAGGAACCAGAATTGGCCATCGAATAGTGACAAGCTGGCCGCGATCAAATGCTTGCTCAATGGTGTGAGGCCTTGGAGGCGGTACAGGAGCATTGGCATTGACATGGGCTTCAAACTACACATTGGCTTGAGGTGCAACATTAGCTTCAGGCACCATAGTCACTTCAGGCGCCACATTAGCTTCAGCCATGACAACGTCATTGGCTTCAGTAGTGTTCTTGGTGGCCGCCTCAGTGTTTTCAACCTCCACTTGAGTAGCTGGAGGGTCGGGCACATACTCGTTCTCCTCGAGAAAAACTTCTTGGTTGGTAGGGGTGTGGCAACTCGCTCTTCTTCTTGATGGGGTTCTTGGTGTTCTTCGACTGATGCAGCCAGAATGTCTTCAGCAACTTTTGCTTCAGACTCAGAGACGTTCACAGTTGGAGTGGCTTCAGGAAACAGTTGACGTGCTACTGAGTTGTGTTGCACTTCTCCTTCTGGAACGGTCGACATGGCGACCTGTGGCCTAGGGCCTTTGTGAAGCCCGCGAAATGCGGGCGACGCTTGTGCTGATGGAGTGGTCTACACCATGTAATCATCGTCATCAAGCACCGGAGTGGTGACTTGAGGTGGGGGAGTACTGTGTGATTCTTGACTTGGTGTGTCTTGTTGGGGGTGATCAGCCCACGATGCATCCTGAGCGATTGGCGTCAAGGGACGACCAATGCTGATGAGCTCGCTGTTCGTGAGAAAAGGGGATGATACTGATTGGTGCTCGATCTGAGGAAGGACTTCATCATCATCTACATTGTCTTGGGGACCAATGTCTTCAGCTGTGATGGGGTCAACAGCTGGAATGTCTTCAGCTTCAGGAGCCTCTATGGAAGCAGGCTCATGAAGTACTAGCTGGTGCTCTTGGTTTGCGGATGCAGGACGAGCAACTGAGATGGGCTCGACAACAAGGGGCTCTGAGGGAGCAGCCCGATCTTTCTTCGAAGACTTCGTCTTCCTCTTCTTGGTCTGTGGAGCATCGTCAGTGGCATTCTTGGTCTTGCACTTTCTGGCTTCTGCCTCAGCGGCCCTTGTCTTCTTCAGTTCCGAAGCAGCTGTGTGGACCTTAGGCTTCGAGCCTGTCATGCTGGCAGGGAAGTCAATGCGAGGTGCTTCCCGCCCTGATGCTTCAGCTTGGCCCACAGTTGGCTTCTTCTTTGCAGCCATCTTGTGGTCGATGCCAGGACGCCCAAGTGCCTTGCGCTTTTCAGCCTCATTATTAACTTGAGCGCATTTGCTTGCGGAGAGTTTCATCCGCTCTCTTGATCATTTTTCTTCTTCACGTTTCTTGTGAAACTGCTCTTTGAGGTCATGCAGCATCTGCTTGAAGCTTTGAACATCAGCCACACTGAGCTTGGCCATGTTCCTCTTGAATTGAGCTTTCTCATGGTCAATCTTGTTCTTCAGTTCGACGATCTTTTGAGCCAGAGCCAGCTCATTAGCAATGGCACTGTGGAAAGAGACACTGATGCCAATTGGAAGCTGAAGATCATCAATGCTGAGGCTCGGGTTGTCAAACCACTCATCAATGAAGTTATTCAAGATGTCCACATCAAAGAGGGGCAGATCGTTGAAGATCTCCGCCTCTTGCTTGCTCTTTATCAGCAGCTCAAGAGCATCATCACCAAGATCGTCATCACTTGACAGATCAATGGTTTCATCTTCGTTCCTCAGAACGGCAGCGGGGGTTAGTGCATGCCCAGAACTCTTGATGGGCATCTTCTTCTTGGACCTCTCTGTCTTCCTGGAGACACGAGAAAGATCTTATGATTGCACACTGGCTTCAGGAGGTGCAGTGGCCAATGGCTTCAGACGCGAAGCATTAGGTGCAGAAGAGGGCTTTGAAGCCTTTGTTTTCTTCTGCTTCTGTGGCTTAGGTGGAGCAGGCGCTTCATCAGTATCAGCATCGTCCACAGATTGATCCACTGTGGCCCTCTGAGCAGCGATGTAGGAGAGGAAACCATCAAAGTTGTCGAAGGGCCCGATGACATTGGGATTGGCATCACGTGTGCCATCAGCCCTAGGAGCAGAAGGACCTGGGTTGAAATTACATCCAAGATTCTTCTTGTTCTTCACAGCAGAATCCTTGGCAAACTTATAGTTGCGCTTGAACAAATTGTCATCGCGACACCATAGCAGAGAGGATGGGTCAGCATTCTGGGGCTGTGGTCCTCGGACCATGCAAGGATAGAAGCCTTGAGCAATGGCTTCGGACTTGGACTTGGGTTGAAGATTTTTGTATAAGATATCTCCCCAAGGTCGCTAGATGGCATTTTTCTTAGCATACTCGGCAGTGACAAATCTGTACTTGAACCATTCCTCTGCCCAATATATTCGAATCCATTGGATTCGAGTCTTGAGTTCGCCATAGGTTTCTTCATGATCTGTCTTGTACATTTCATATAGATCAGGTGGCAAATCTTTGGATGTATTCGCACAGCGCTGTCTGCCGCTCTTCCTTGCAGATTTTTCCGTTGCCATAATATTCAGACTGAGAGGCTTCAGAACAGTGAATGGCTTCCTTTTGTTGGTTAAATAGGAACTGGCCTCAGGAGAATTGATGTGATGCTGTAAGAATTCTGCAAATGAATGCAAACTATGAGAACCAAGGGATTCTCCCACGGACATGTACCTGTGACAGCATTAGAGGTGCGAGGGAAGGGGAAGAGGTCATATGCATTCTCACAAGATTTTGAAGATAAATCAGTTTGAAGACATTGAGCTCATAGCGCGAAGACATTCACTTATTTGTTGAGAGTTGGTTCCAGATTTGTACGAATCAAAGAATAGGTACAAGTGAGGAATCTAACTAGATGTGAAGCATAAGTGAATATACTAGGCAGGATATGAGATGCAGAACAGGATAGATCCAATTTTGTAGGCTTAGAAACAATTTTTGGTGGAGGGGGATGGATCTATCGGATCAAAAAGGCAGTAAAAAGTAAGTTTTAATTACCACACAAAGAACAGCTAGACGGAGTGGAGCGGGAGGCCGAGCAGTTCAATCTCCCGTGCCCTAACTTGGCGACGGAAGACACCTACGGCGGCGGCGGAGGAGACGAGGTCCGCGGCCGGCATGAGGACGGCGTCGGAGAGGTCGCGGCAGCTAAGCGCTTTGTCGCCGGCGTCGTCGAGAGATAGCGGTGGCGCTAGGGTTTGTGCGAGGTGGAGAGGTGGGAGAAGGATTTTGACCGCGATGTGATGTGTATTTATAAGGAAAGGGACAGCACAACGCAATTACACAGGTGCCCCTGGTGGTTCACATCTGAGGGACACATGGCAAGCATGTAACTCATTGGAAGTTGTTCCATGTTCCCACGCACGCCTGGACTGTCGGGTGGTCGTTCCAGCTTCTCCGGGTTTCAGGCAATAAGGATATAGCATTTAAAATAGATTCAACTTTTGTCTTTGTATCTTCTGCTGACAACGATGCATAGAAGACATTCGACAGTTTCAATAGAATGCATATGATTTGGATAGATAGAATTTGAGGTAGAAGCATATATGAGGTTAGGGTCCGATCACATTCACTTAGATCAAAAGATTCAAGCATGAAGACATAGCTATAAGTGAATGTTGCAGAGGACGAACACAAATGTATGTATATATATACGAATAAGACCAAATCAACATTGTGAAGATAAACATGAAGTCAAATCAATGTTGAAGACAAGTCAAATGCGAAGACTTTGCAAATGACACGTCAGACGAAACACTTCAAACAAGGGTTTGGTGGTGGCGTTACCCACCGTATAGGAAGTATTAGACCCGGACACGGCGCACAATTATCGTGGCGCTCCGAAGTCAAATTCCGTGTTAATGTATTCACACTTAGAGTGTATGTCTTGATTGATTGAAGATATACGTTACTTCGTGTGTTGCATATCTAAGTCATCAACATGCATAAGTGTTAGGATGTGTGTCCAATTACAGGACATTTGAGGATTCTAAGATATTTAGCTCACACCGCAACTTGCAAAACCTTTTCTCATCCAAGGGCTTTGTGAAGATATCTGCCAATTTCTCTTCAGTGTTGACGTGAACGATATCAATATCTTCCTTCATGACATGATCTCTGAGAAACTGATGACGAATTTCAATGTGCTTTGTCTTCGAGTGCTGAACTGGGTTGTTGGCAATCTTGATGGCGCTTTCATTATCGCAGTAGAGTGGCACTTGCTTCAGATGGATGCCATAGTCCTTGAGAGTTTGCTTCATCCATAGAAGCTGAGCGCAGCAAGGTCCAGCAGCAATGTATTCAGATTCAGCAGTGGAGAGAGACACACAGTTCTGCTTCTTTGAAGACCAACAGACAAGTGATCGTCCCAGAAAGTGACATGTGCCAGAAGTGGACTTGCGATCAACCTTGTCACCAGCATAATCAGCATCTGAGAATCCAACTAGATCAAACTCTAATCCCTTTGGATACCATAATCCTAGTGTTGGGGTGTAAGCCAAATATCGAAGAATTCGCTTCACAGCTAAGTGATGCGATTCCTTTGGTGCCGCTTGGAATCGGGCACACATGCAAACACTAAGCATTATATCTGGCCTAGATGCACATAAATAAAGTAAAGAAACCAATCATGGAGCGGTATACCTTTTGATCGAACTCTTTACCATTGGCGTCAGGACCCAGATGACTTTTGGTTGGCATTGGCGTCGTGTAACCCTTGCAATCTTGCATTCCAAACTTCTTCAGGCAGTCTTTGAGGTATTTCTCTTGAGATATGAAGATGCCATTGCTTTGCTGATGAATTTGAAGACCTAGGAAGAACTTCAGCTCACCCATCATGGACATCTGATATTGATCTTGCATCATGTGCCCAAACTAATCACTGTATTTCGTGTTAGTGCAGCCGAAGATAATGTCATCCACATAGATCTGGCACACAAATAGTTCACCATCATATGTCTTCGTGAAGAGAGTGGGATCCAGGGAACCAGGTTTGAAGCCTTTGCTATTCAGGAAGTCTTTTAGTGTGTCATACCATGCACGAGGGGCTTGTTTGAGGCCATACAGTGCCTTGTTGAGCTTGTATACCATATCAGGATGTTTTGGGTCTTGAGAGCCAGGTGGTTATGCAACATACACTTCTTCTTCAATCTTGCCATTGAGAAAGGCACTCTTCACATCCATTTGGTACAAGAGGATGTTGTGATGGTTGGAATAGGCTAGTAGTATGCGAATGGCTTCGAGCCTAGCCACTGGAGCAAATGTTTCATCGAAGTCAATCCCTTCAACTTGAGTGTATCCTTGAGCAACGAGAAGAGCCTTGTTTCTGACAACTTGACCATGCTCATCTTGTTTGTTGCGATAGATCCATTTGGTGCCGATGATATTCTGCTTGCGAGGTTCAGAACGCTTGACTAATTCCCACACATTGTTCAGCTCGAACTATTGAAGCTCTTCTTGCATAGCTTGAATCCATTCAGGTTCCATGAAGGCTTCAGCAACTTTCTTGGGTTCAGATATTGAGACAAATGCAAAGTGCCCACAGAAATTTGCTAGTTGTGTTGCTCTTGAACGAGTGAGAGGACCAGGTGCATTGATGCTATCAATTATCTTCTCAATCTGTACTTCATTTGCAACACGAGGATGACATGGACGAAGATTTTGCTCTTGCTGATCATTGTCTTCATTTTGAGCATTGGCTTCAGGCTGAGCATTGTCTTTAGGTTGATTAGGCGCTAAAATGATAAGTTCCTCTTCAGCCTGTGCCTTAGAAGATATGATCTCTCCAGTACCCATAAGCTTGATTGATTCACTGGGAGGGACTTCATCTAGCACATTTGGCAGGTGCTCTCTTTACGAGCCGTTAGTTTCATCGAACCGCACATCCACAGTTTCAACCACTTTATAGTGAAAGAGGTTGAAGACTCTGTAGGAGTGCGAGTCCTTTCTGTAACCAAGCATAAAACATTCGTGTGCTTTCGGTGCAAATTTTGAAGTGTGATGTGGATCCTTCATCCAGCACCTAGCACCAAATACTCTGAAGTAGCTGACGTTTGGCTTCTTACCAGTTAGGAGCTCATAGGATGTTTTCTTCAGAAGCTTATGTAGATAAACACGGTTGATGATGTGGCATGCTGTATCAATAGCTTCAGGCTAGAACTTCCTTGGAGTCTTGTACTCATCAAGCATCGTTCGAGCCATCTCGATGAGAATTTTGTTCTTGCGCTCCACGATGCCATTCTGCTGAGGTGTGTATGGAGCTGAGAACTCATGAGTGATGCCCAATGTATCAAGATAAGTCTCGAGGCCGGTGTTCTTGAAGTATGTGTCGTTGTCACTTCTGATGTGCTTGATCTTGACGCCATAGTTCGTCATAGCACGATTGGGAAATCGTCTGAAGAAATCCTGCACTTCATTCTTGTAGAGGATTATATGCACCCATGTATATCTTGAATAATCATCAACAATGACGAAGCCATAGAGGCAAGCAGTGGTAGTAAGAGTAGAGTAGTGAGTAGGGCCAAATAAGTGCATGTGAAGCAGCTCGAAGGGTTGAGGATGTCGTCATGATCGTCTTCGAGGGATGCTTGGCCCTAGTCATCTTTCCAGCTTCGCAGGCACCACATAGATGATCCTTTTGAACTTTACGCCCTTGATGCCTACAACGTGTTTCTTCTTCGTGAGAGTGTACAAGTTCCTCATGCCAGCATGCCCTAGCCTCCGATGCCAGAGCCAGCACTCTGAATCTTTTGCTAGAAGACATACGGCCAATTGTGGTCCTGCTGAGAAATCTACCATATACAGATCATCTTTCTGATACCCTTCAAAGACTAGAGACTTGTCAGATTCCATTAGAACTAGGCAATGATATTTTCCAAATATCACAATCATGTTCAAATCACAAAGCATAAAAACAGACATTAAGTTGAAACCAAGGGATTCAACAAGCATCACTTTATCCATGTGCTGATCCTTTGAGATTGCAACTCTACCTAGACCCAATACCTTGCTTTTACCAGTGTCAGCAAACGTGATGTGAATCTTGTCAGATGGACGTAGTGTTGAGTCCATGAGAAGACTTCGATCACCAGTCATATGATTAGTGCATCCATTGTCCATAATCTATTCTGAAGCATGTGGTGTCATACCCTACAGTACAGTTAGGGGGATAGGCTTCACCAAGGGTATTGTGAAGCATAAACATTTGACGAACAAGCGGATTATCAAAGCTCAGATCCATGTTAGGGCTGATAGGATGATTGGCAACCGATTCAGGAACAAAATACATAGTAAGACCATTTGGGCATTTTATCTTGCACCCTACAAGATGTTTTAGGTCCCCAGCATAAGCATCATACGCCCTTGATTTCCGGCTGGAGACCTTTCCCTCCAAAAGAGAGTTAAGTTTTCTTAACCACCCACATTTTCAGGGGTGGCTTCGAAGCAATGAGTCTAAGTGCAGCATCTGAGAACTTCGGCTTTGGAGCCCTAGCAAATAGCCTTGCAGGAGTTGTATAATACTCATATGAATAAGAAGAATAGTTCTTAGTCTTATGAACATAGCGGTTTGATGAAACACGCTCATATTCATTAGTCTGAGTATGATTTCCCTGCAAAACATTGGCGTTAGGGTGACTCTGGTGAGTCCTCTGTCTGTATGAAGCCTTTGGACCATATGAAGCTTTTGGTCTGGGGTTTGTCTTCTTCCCAAGAGATGTCATGATGACATTCACAGGAAGACTCTCAAGGCAGCTTTTGGGTACCCAGATCTTCTTCATAGGTGGCCCATTCCTGGAGTTAGTACCAATATACCTGGCAAACACTTCACCATTCTGATTCTTAAACAATTTATAGTTTGCATCAAAGGATTCATCAATGATAATCGGGTTAGCACAATGAAGCCTGATAAGGTGGATGGATCAACTGAAGGTCCCTTTGCAGCAACGCATGTGGTTTTGGGGTACTGCTCAGGCTTCCAGTAAGAACCATCAACATTCATTTTCCTCTCAAACCCAACACCCTCTTTCCTAGGGTTTCGATTCAGAATGTGCTTTTTGAGTACATCACATAGTGTTTGATGCCCTTTGAGACTTTTGCACATTCCTGTCTCAAGCAATGTCTTCAACCTAGCATTTTCATCAGCAATAGTAGTGGTATCCTCAACAGAGGGATTAGTTACCACATCAGCAGTTGAAGATATTGCAATAGTAGCAGCAGTAGAACATTCAACAACAGAAGTAGCGTTATCATGCTCAAGGCATTTTAGACTCCGACACCTTCCTGAGCGGGACTGATCTGTAGAGCGTGAAGTGTCCCGTTCTCTTTTTGAAGATCTTCATGAGCCGCTCTTAATTTCTCAAGTTCTTGCTTCCTTTGAAGATAATCATAGGAAAGCTTTTAATGAGTTGTTGAGAGCGTTTCATGATGACTTTCAAGTTCCTCGTACTTAACATGAAGATTTTTTATGTCTTCAATTAAGGACTGAGATCGGGTCATTTCCGCGTCCAACAGGTCATCGCTTTTGTCTAGCAATTTTTGAATATGTTCCATAGCTTTATGTTGTTCAGTTGCAATTTTAGCAAGTGTTTTGTAGCTAGGTTTGATTTCATGATACGTCTCCATCGTATCTATAATTTTTGATTGTTCCATGCCAATATTCTACAACTTTCATATACTTTTGGCAACTTTTTATACTATTTTTGGGACTAACATATTGATCCAGTGCCCAGTGCCAGTTCCTGTTTGTTGCATGTTTTATGTTTCGCAGAAACCCCATATCAAACGGAATCCAAACGGGATAAAAACGGACGGAGAATATTTTTCGAATATTTGGAGAATCTGGGAAGAAGAATCAATGCGAGGCGGTGCCTGATGTCTACTACGCAACCTTCTTCTTGTAGACGTTGTTGGGCCTCCAAGTGCAGAGGTTTGTAGGACAGTAGCAAATTTCCCTCAAGTGGATGACCTAAGGTTTATCAATCCGTGGGAGGCGTAGGATGAAGATGGTCTCTCTCAAGCAACCCTGCAACCAAATAACAAAGAGTCTCTTGTGTCCCCAACACACCCTATACAATGGTAAATTGTATAGGTGCACTAGTTCGGCGAAGAGATGGTGATACAAGTGCAATATGGATGGTAGATATAGGTTTTTGTCATCTGAAAATATAAAAACAGCAAGGTAGAAAGTGATAAAAGTGAGCGTAAACGGTATTGCAATGCTAGGAAACAAGGCCTAGGGTTCATACTTTCACAAGTGCAAGTTCTCTCAACAATAATAAAATAACTGGATCATATAACTATCCCTCAACATGCAACAAAGAGTCACTCCAAAGTCACTAATAGCGGAGTACAAACGAAGAGATTATAGTAGGGTACGAAACCACCTCAAAGTTATTCTTTCCGATCAACCCATTGGGCTATTCCTATAAGTGTCACAAACAGCCCTAGAGTTCGTAGTAAAATAACACCTTAAGACACAAATCAACCAAAACCCTAATGTCACCTAGATACTCCAATGTCACCTCAAGTATCCGTGGGTATGAATATACGATATGCATCACACAATCTCGGATTCATCTATTCAACCAACACAAAGAACTACAAACAGTGCCCCAAAGTTTCTACCGGAGAGTCAAGACGAAAACGTGTGCCAACCCCTATGCACAGGTTCATGGGCAGAACCCGCAAGTTGATCACCAAAACATACATCAAGTGAATCAATAGAATAACCCATTGTCACCACGGTTATCCCACGCAAGAGTGTGACGCCCCCGATTCAATCTTACACTAATCATACACGCAAACGTGTACGATCAAGATCAGGGACTCACGGGAAGATATCACAACACAACTCCAAAAATAAAATAAGTCATACAAGCATCATAATACAAGCCAAGGGCCTCGAGAGCTCGAATACAAGTGCTCGATCATAGACGAGTCAGCGGAAGCAACAATATCTGAGTACAGACATAAGCTAAACAAGTTTGCCTTAAGAAGGCTAGCACAAACTAGGATACAGATAGAAAGAGGCGCAGGCCTCCTACCTGGGATCCTCCTAAACTACTCCTGGTCGTCGTCAACGGCCTGCACGTAGTAGTAGGCACCTCCGGTGTAGTAGGAGTCGTCGTCGACGGTGGCGTCTGGCTCCTGGGCTTCAGCATCTGGTTGCGACAACGAGGTAGAATGGGAAGGGGGGAAAGAGGGAGAAAAGCAACCGTGAGTACTCATCCAAAGTACTCGCAAGCAAGGAGCTACACTACATATGCATGGGTATATGTGTAAAGAGGCAATATCGGTGGACTGAACTGCAGAATGCCAGAATAAGAAGGGGATAGCTAGTCCTATCAAAGACTACGCTTCTGGCAGCCTCCGTCTTGCAGCATGAAGAAGAGAGTAGATTGAAGTCCTCCAAGTAGCATCGCATAGCATAATCCTACCCGACGATCCTCTCCTCGTCGACCTGTGAGAGAGCGATCATCGGGTTGTATCTGGCACTTGGAAGGGTGTGTTTTATTAAGTATCCGGTTCTAGTTGTCATAAGGTCAAGGTACAACTCCAAGTCGTCCTATTACCGAAGATCACAGCTATTCGAATAGATAAACTTCCCTGCAGGGGTGCACCACATAACCCGACACGCTCGATCCCATTTGGTCGGACACACTTTCCTGGGTCATGCCCGGCCTCGGAAGATCAACACGTCGCAGCCCTACCTAGCCTCAACAGAGAGGTCAACACGCCGGTCTAAATCCTATGGTGCAAGGGTCTGGGCCCATCGCCCATTGCACACCTGCATGTTGCAAGGGCGGCCGGAAGCAGACCTAGCCTCCCTAATACAAGAGCAGGCGTTCCAGTCCAATCCGGCGCGAGCCGCTCAGTCACTGACGTCAAAAAGAGCTTCGGCTGATACCACGACGCCGGTTGCCCATATCTTGTCCCACGTCGCGGTTAGTGCGTATAAGGTCAACGACCCAACTCAGATCAAATACCAAGATCTCGTTAAGCGTGTTATTATGAAGTAACCGCGGACGCCGACCAGGGCCAGGCCCACCTCTCTCCTAGGTGGTCTCAACCTGCCCTGTCGCTCCGCCAAAGTAACAGTCGAGGGGCCCTCGGGAACCCAGGCCCACCTCTACCGGGATGGAGCCACCTGCGCCTTCAGCCCCCATCTCCGAACAGTATCATAAGTAAAATTACAGTATAAAGTATATAGCATATGCCCGTGATCACCTCCCGAAGTGATCATGGCCCAGTAGTATAGCATGGCAGACGGACAAGAGTGTAGGACCACTGATGGAACACTAGCACCCTATACTAAACATCTAGGATTGCAGGTAAGGGTAACAACTGTAGCAACAATGACAGGCTATGCAGCAGAATAGGATTAACCGAAAGCAATAACATGCTACACTACTCTAATGCAAGCAGTATAGAGAAGAATAGGCGATATCTGGTGATCAAGGGGGGCTTGCCTGGTTGCTCTGGCAAGAAGGAAGGGTCGTCAACACGGCAGTCGAACTGGGGGTCGCCGACAGTCTCGGGGTCTACCGGAAAGAAGTAACGGAGGGGGAACATAATAAATAACAGAGCAATCATAGCAAGACAAAGCATAACATCGTGATACGCGGTGCTAGGGGTGACCTAACGCAGTAGGAGGTGATACTGGCGAAGGGGGGGAACATCCGGGAAAGTATCCCCGGTGTTTCGTGTTTCCGAACAGATGAACCGGAGGGGGAAAGTTGCGTGTTCGCTATGCTAGGGATGAGTGGCGGACGAACGGGCTGCGTATTCCGATTTGTCTCGTCGTTCTGAGCAACTTTCATGTACAAAGTTTTTCCATCCGAGCTACGGTTTATTTTATATTATTTTCCAAAGTTTTAATAATATTCTGGAGTTATTATTTATTTGAAATTAAATAGCTAAATGCTAGGTGCACCTAGCTCTGCGTACATAGAAGTGTACCAGAGGCTGACAGGTGGACCAGGGGGTCCCTGTTGACCAGTCAACGTTTGACTGGTCAACAGGGGGTGGGGCCCCCTGTCATTGACTGTTACACCAACTAACTAATTAATTTAGTCTAACTAGGTTATTAGGCTAATAGATTTTAATTAGTTTAATTAAACCTAATTAATTAATTCATTCATTCATTAATTCATATTTTTATTTATTTATTTATTTCTAACTCTTTTTTATCCTCTTTTTTTTACGTTCTGGGGTGGGGTCCGTTTGGCAGTGGCACAGAGGCCTTAGCGGGGCGGGCGCTGGGTGCGGACGCCCGAAGGGACGAACCCAGGTGCGCGGACGAAGGCCGCCGAGGCGCGGCGAGGCGCCGGCCAGGGCAAGTGCGGGAGGCGCGGCGTGGAGGAGGGCCGCGGGCTGTAGTAGGTGGCGAGGAGCAGCAGGGCAAGGCCCCAGGCGCGGCCGGCAGCGGGCAGCATCGCCGGCAGGGGCGGGCGCACGCACGGGGTGCAGCCCGGGCACAGCCGGTGCACGACAAGCGGGACCACAGGCGCATGGGGGCGCGTCAACCGCCGCGGCGACCGTGATGAGGGCGCACGGCGACTGCGGCTTCGGTCAGAAGAATGGGCGGCGTGGACGACGGCCTACGGCAGAAATCGAGGGAAGGGAGAGGGGGAGCATCCGCGGGAGCTCACAGGGGAGGTCGGGGTGACTCGGGGAGGTGCAGGGGCGGCGAGGGTTCAGGAGGCCGGCGGGGAGGAGGACGAGGACGGGGCGTCAGCGTCGCGGCGTCGGGGAGGCGGAGTCGAGGTAGCTTCGGGCGAGGTCCAACAATGGCGAGCGGCGAGGCGACTGCGTCAGGGGCAGGCGCAGGGTCGGGGCGCGCCGTGCAGGAGGAGACAGAGAGGCGGGCGCAGATGAGGTGGCGAGGGGCGACGACGAGGGGGTCGGGGCTCGCTGCCTCGATCTCGATCCAGACGGGATCGGGTGAGGGAGGGGGAGTGGGGAACGAGGAGGGGTGGGGGTCGTGCGGGTTCGTGGCTAGGGTTTCATGGAGTGGGGGGATAAGGAGGCCCGGCTGGGCCTGGAGGGTTGGCCCAGTTGGGCCCATGGTCTGCTGGGCCGGAGCCCAGTGGGGGGGTTTAGTTTCTCTTTTTTTAGCTTTGTTTCCTGTTTTCTTTTCTTTATCTATTTTCTTTTCTATTTTATTCCTTTAATTTCTGTTTTATAAAATATAAATACAACTCCTAAATTAATGTTATAATTTATTCTACTGCCCCAAAAAGTTTGACACCTAATTAAAATAGTTTGCATTATTATTATTTTTAAAAGGCATTTAATTAATTGTCATAGCTGCTGTTTTAATTACTTTAGAGCCTGTAAACATTTTATAAAAGTGTGGTTTCTCCACAATAATTACCTATGCATTATTTGGCAACACCCCAACATTTTAGTTTTAATATTTGAAAATCTTTACCGTTTGACTTTATTTTAAGTTTGAATTTCGAATCGATTTTGAACTAACACGAGATTAACAACAGTAACCGTGGTGATGTGGCATCATTAACGTGGGATTACTGTAGCCTAATTATCCGGGCGTCACAAAGACATACATCAAGTGTTCTCAAATCATTAAAGAATCAATCTGATAAGATAACTTCAAAGGGAAAACTCAATCCATTACAAGAGAGTAGAGGGGGGGAAACATCATAAGATCCAACCATAATAGCAAAGCTCGCAATACATCAAGATCGTATCACCTCAAGAACACGAGAGAGAGAGAGAGATCAAACACATAGCTACTGGTACATACCCTCAGCCCCGAGGGTGAACTATTCCCTCCTCGTCATGGAGAGCGCCGGGATGATGAAGATGGCCACCGGTGAGGGATCCCCCCTCTGGCAGGGAGCCGGAACAGGGTCTCGATTGGTTTTTGGTGGCTACAGAGGCTTGAGGCGGCGGAACTCCCGATCTATTCTGTTGCCCGAAGGTTTTAGGGTATATGGATATATATAGGCGGAAGAAATACGTCAGGGGAGCCACGAGGGGCCCACGAGGGTGGAGGGTGCGCCCAGGGGGGGTGGGCGCGCCCCCTGCCTCGTGCCTTCCTCGTTGCTTTTTTGACGTGGACTCCAAGTCTCCCAGGTTGCTTTCTTTTGAAAAATAACTTCTCCAGAAGGTTTGATTCCGTTTCGACTCCGTTTGATATTCTTTTTCTTCGAAACACTGAAACAAGGGAAAAAACAGGAACTGGCACTGGGCTCTGGGTCAATAGGTTAGTCCCAAAAATAATATAAAAGTGAATAGCAAAGCCCATAAAACATCCAAGATGGATAATATAATAGCATGAATATTTTATAAATTATAGATACGATGGAGACGTATCAGTGCCCGAGGTGGCCACGAGGCAGGGGGCGCGCCTGCCCCCTCGTGGGCCACCCGTAAGGCGGCTGCTGCTATTCTTTTGCCGCAAGAAAGCTAATTTTTGGAAAAAAAATCTCGGGGAAGGTTTCAGTCCAATCGGAGTTACGGATCTCCGGATATATAAGAAACGGTGAAAGGGAAGAATACCAGAACGCAGAAACAGAGAGAGACAGAGAAACAGATCCAAACTCGGAGGGGCTCTCGCCCCTACCATGCCATGGAGGCCAAGGACCAGAGGGGAAACCCTTCTCCCATCTAGGGAGGAGGTCAAGGAAGAAGAAGAAGAAGAAGGGGCCCCTCTCCCCCTCTCTTCCGGTGGCGCCCGAACGCTGCCGTGGCCACCATCATCATCACCGCGATCTTCACCAACACCTCCGCCATATTCACCAACATCTCCATCACCTTCCCCCCTCTATCTACAGCGGTCCACTCTCCTGCAACCAGTTGTACCCTCTACTTGAACATGGTGCTTTATGCTTCATATTATTATCCAATGATGTGTTGCCATCCTATGATGTCTGAGTAGATTTTCGTTGTCCTATCGGTGGTTGATGAATTGCTATGATTGATTTAATTTGCGTGTGGTTATGTTGATGTCCTTTGGTGCCCATCATATGAGCGCGTGCGTGGATCACACCATAGGGTTAGTTGTATGTTGATAGGACTATGTATTGGAGGGCAAGAGTGACAGAAGCTTCAACCTAGCATAGAAATTGATGCATACGGGATTGAAGGGGGACCAACATATCTTAATTCTATGGTTGGGTTTTACCTTAATGAACGTTAGTAGTTGCGGACGCTTGCTAATAGTTCCAATCATAAGTGCATAGAATTCCAAGTCGGGGATGACATGCTAGCAGTGGCCTCTCCCACATAAAACTTGATATCGGTCTAGTAAAGTAGTCAATTGCTTAAGGGGTAATTTCACAACTCCTACCACCACTTTTCCACACTCTCTATATTTACTTTATTGTGTCTTTATCTAAACAGCCCCTAGTTTTTATTTACGCGCTCTTTATTATCTTGAAAACCTATCCAAAAAGACCTACAAAGTACTTCCAGTTTCATACTTGTTCTAGGTAAAGCGAACATCAAGCGTGCGTAGAGTTGTGTCGGTGGTCGATAGAACTTGAGGGAATATTTTTTCTACCTTTAGCTCCTCGTTGGGTTCGACGCTCTTATAGAAAGAGGCTACAATTGATCCCCTATACTTGTGGGTTATCAATTCACAATCAGAGTCATCTTCACTTGATGTTTGAAAGTAAGCATCCTGTGAGTTTACCTTGGCACCATGTGCCATGAAGCAGTAGGTGGGAGCGAAGTCGTCCTTGTCATTAGCATCAGCGTTGGTGACGGAGCCATTGTCTTCAGTGTTGAAGATGGACTTGGCAACGTAGGCTGTGGCTAGAGCCAGACTTGCAACGCCAGAGTTGGACTCCTCCTCAGACACCACCTCTGCCTCCTCAGAAGCAGACTCCTCCTCTGAATCCATCTCCTTACCAACAAAAGCACGAGCCTTGCCAGATGAGCTCTTCGTGTGTGATGAAGATTTGGACGAAGACTTGGAAGAATACTTTGAGGATTTCTTCTTCTTCTTGTCATCAGAATCATATTCCTTGCTCTTCTTCTTGTTGTTGTTCTCATTGTCCCACTGAGGACACTCAGAGATGTAATGACCAGGTTTCTTGCACTTGTGGCATGTTCTCTTCTTGTGGTCAAGAGTAGAAGCTTCATCATTTCTCGAGATGGATCTTGAAGACTTTCTGAAGCCTTTCTTCTTGGTGAATTTCTGGAACTTCTTCACAAGCATAGCAAGCTCCTTTCCAATGTCTTCAGGATCCCCAGAACTGCAGTCAGATTCTTCTTCAGATGAGGAAACAGCCTTTGCCTTCAAAGCGTGAGTTCGGCCATAGTTAGGACCATAGATGTCTCTTTTCTCAGATAGCTGAAACGCATGTGTGTTGAGCCTCTCAAGTATGTCAGACGGATCGAGTGTCTTGAAGTCAGGGCATTCTTGAATCATCAGGGCTAGGGTGTCAAACGAGCTGTCAAGTGATCTGAGGAGTGTCTTGACGATTTCATGCTTGGTGATCTCAGTGGCGCCGAGTGCATGAAGCTCATTTGTGATATCAGTGAGGCGATCAAATGTGAGCTGGACATTCTCATTGTCGTTTCTCTTGAAGCGGTAGAAGAGGTTGTGAAGAACACTGATCCTTGAGTCTCTCTGGGTTTAGATGCCTTCGTTGACCTTGGAGAGCCAGTCCCAGACTAGCTTCGACGTTTCCAGGGCACTCATACGGCCATACTGTCCTTTGGTCAGATGACCACAGATGATGTTCTTGGCAGTAGAATCCAGTTGAACGAACTTCTTGACATCAGCAGGGTGACACCTTCACCAGTCTTGGGAACGCCGTTCTTGATGACATACCATAGGTCGACATCAATGGCTTCAAGATGCATGCGCATCTTATTCTACCAGTAGGGCTAATCAGTGCCATCGAAGAGAGGGCACGCAGCGGAGACTTTGATTATCCCTGCAGTCGACATAGCTGAAACTCCAGGTGGTTAAACCGAATCACACAGAACAAGGGAGTACCTTGCTCTAATATCAATTGAAAGTTCTAGTTATCGACTAGAGGGGGGTGAATAGGCGATTTTTATGAAAGTCTTCGAAACACGGAGGCTTTGAAGACAAACACAACAATTGAACCTATTGATATGCAGCAGAACGTAGACTACACTAGACAGGCCATAGTCAAGTAAGTAATGAAGTGAAAGCACGAAGACTATTAACAGCTAGGTAGTACAGATCGAGATGGAAGATGGTATGAAGCCAATCAACAATAGTCATCACACAGTGAAGTCAATCAGATAAAGCAAGCAGGCAATGACTTCATGAAGACAAACTGAAAGTAAAAGGAGGAAGGAGATAAAACCAGTTGCTTGGTGAGGACTGTTGTCGTGGAATTGTCACGGCAGATGTCCTCTTGCAAGGACTTAGTTGTGGAGCCATCGCAACTAGGAAGCTTAAAGGGGTTAATCGGAACAAGGGACACGAGAGAGTTTATACTAGTTCGGCCCCTTACGGTGAAGGTAAGGCCTACGTCTAGTTGGGATGATATTCCTAGGGTTTCGATGACCAGGGAGCGAGATACGTTATGCCCGGCTCTCGAGGAGTTGTTTCTTTTCCTAAGCCGCCAGCGGATCGTCCCCTTATATACATGGGTTGACGCCCTGCAGCCTACAGAGTCCCGGCCAGCTCATAACAGTATCCGGCTCGGTGACTAGTTAATTATGCCTTATGATACAAGTCATGCCATTACGGCGGTTTATCACTACGGGCCTTAAGTCGCCTGTGGGCTTTAGACCCTTTACTGAACCGCCACCTTCATGTTTGATCTTGGGCTTCATATGATGAATCTTCTTCGTGTAACCCGGCCCCTCCTAGGCGGCTTACACAAATAGTTATATCCCGAACATTAGGCCCCAGATTGATTTGAACTGGTTCATGTCAATCTTAAAATACCTTATAGAAAAAAGGCCTTCTGTCTTCTGTCTGTGCAAAGGTTATAACCCGTCGTGACATCATCTTCTGAATCCGTGACCACCCGTCATGACATCATCTTCAATTTAATTCATATTTTACTCTGTCATATCTTTAACAGATCTTTATCTTTGCTGATCATTCCGAAAATCGAGGCGTCCGCATCGTTGGATAATAATGCCTGGCCTCCTCGTTTCTCGCGCTTTCTCGGTCAGCCCTTCTTTATAAATAAGCACGACCCCTAGGTCTTTCTCCATTCTTCCCCTTCGGCCGTCTTCTTCCTCTCGTGACCCTGCTGCTGTTCAAGCTCTGCCGCCGCCGCCGCAGCAGAGCACCGTCGACCTTGCCCGCTGCATCAACCTGACTTGACCAGATAAACGCGACAAACCTCCGCAGCAACTCCGCATCTGTAAGTGTCTTCCTTTCTGCATCTCAGATCCGCATTAAAGCCTTTCGAGTTCGCCGGTGTTCGTCGCCGTCCGTCATGAACCCTTGACAGATTTCACCTCCGACGCCCTTTTCTGAACTTTAAAATAGTATAAAACTGCCGCGGTAGATGTTTCGCACCCATTTCGAATGCAAATAAATCCCTTTCCTTTGTACAGAGGCTTCATTCGAGCTTATGAACTTATCTGTTCGCATTCTAGGTCTAGATTTTTTTTCTTTTCAGAACAACCGTTTGATCCAAAATAATGGCTGCAACTTGTGAAACCTATTTGTTCCATACTTAGCCAAAAAACTGCATCTGTTAGATCCGTTTAATCCGGTTTAAGAAGACAACACTGATCGTCAGCCTTGCTTGCTCCTAGCGGTTTAAAATATCCGGATTGCTTCTGATACCTGTAGCGGCTTAAATATCACTACACAATTAGCCATATGTCATTAGGCCCCATCTTAAGCCGCCATCTTGAATAGACTTAAAAATATTTTCTCCCGGGTTAACGTTTGACCCGGAAATTCGTATTTTGTCATAGGCTTCCACTTGCATAATGGCACCCAAGGCTCCCAAAGCTCCAGTGACTTGTAACTGGGTCAAGTCCACTGTTACAGAAAGCACTTTGTCTGAATTCGTGAAGACCGGTCATCTACCTGAGAAGAAAGAGATCATGTCTTATCGTGCTCCTGACCCATTAGAGGAGAAACCTCACCCCAAGGAGGGGGAAGTGATTATTTTTACTGATCATATGAGCTGGGGATTTGCTCCACCTGGTTCAAAATTCTTCAGGGATGTTCTGCAATTTTTTGATCTCAGACCTCAAGACATCAGGCCCAATTCCGTGTCAAATATTTGCAACTTCCAAGTCTTCTGCGAGGTGTACCTTGGAGAAGAGCCCAACTTGCTTCTATTCAGAGAATTGTTTTATTTAAACCACCAAAATGAACGTGCCAACGGGCCCAGCCTGGAACTTGGTGGCATCTCCATTCAGCGACGGAGGGACTGCCTTTTCTCATATGCTGAACTGCCAAGCCACCCTAAGGATTGGAAACAAACTTGGTTCTATTGCCAGGATGCTTCTCCGGCTGATGAGAACCCGCTGCCCGGCTTTCGCGCTCTGCGCCTTGAATCCAACCATCCACTGCCAGACAAGTTAACTGCTGTTGAACGCCTACAGCTCGCTCCCACCATAACGAAGATCAAAGCTCTCTTGGGGAACGGCTTAGATGGCATTGATTTGGTCCGGGTCTGGGTCTCTTGGCGGGTGATTCCGTTAAGCCGCCGCCCGGGCTTAATGTGCACTTACACAGGTGAAAAGGATGACCCGCTGCGCCAGTGTCCTGATGATTTACCTGATGACATGGTTGAAGCCACAATCCAATCTCTTTTAAAAGAGGGCTCTGTGGTCAGCAACTCCTTCGGCTTACTTCCATTCTGCAAGAGTAATCCGGCTCCTGCAGTAAGTTGCCAATCTAAAACTTACTCTTTTTGTGGAATGCTTTGCCTTTACTAACAACCTTTTCTCATTATTTGCAGGCCAATGACAAATTCTGGAAAGACAAATATGATCGTGAGGCTGCTAAACAGGCCAGAGCGGCCAAGAGAGCCGAAAGGAGAAACACCAAAGCAGGAACCCAGAGGAAGAGGAAGCCAAGTGCTTCAGATTTGCTCAAATTGGATGACACCTCTGATGATGAAGAAGAGGTTATCCTTAACTCCCCACTGATTCTCTTACCATCATCTTATTGACATAAATTTCCTTCACGAGGACACGGGAAATAGCCAAGCAGTTGAAGGCGAGGTAACTATAATTTCCTCCTACTCCGAGCCCTTGCCAAAGCAGAAAGTCCGAAGAGTGACCCGGAAAATAAGATTTTCACATCCTTTAGCTTACCAAGATCCTCAATTTCTTTTGAAGCGACAGAGTCATGAGAGCCGGAGGCAGACCCGGACCAGCAAAGACGCGGAACTCTCCTCCGACTTACCTGATATAACAAGGAAGCGCCGGGATGAGGTTATCTCCGAATTACGTTCCTTTTTCCCTTTGGCGGGTTTCATTCGTCAACCCCTCAATTCATCTGACTCAAACTATCAGGACACTTCACCTTCCTCCGGCGAATCCATGCAATCCAACATGCCGGCTTTCAAGACTGCTCCAGGGTAATATTAATTTATTCATCTTCATGCTTATCTTACTCATGTCTTTGTACTTAACCTTTCTGTTTTGGACACAGCGTACAAGTGAAGCCCAGCAAAAGGGCGAAGAAAAATAAGCCGGCCCAAGAACCAGTCGCAACTGACCCGGAGCTCGGAACAACCGTTCCTGAGTCCTCCACACATGAGCCGCCACCTGAACCGGCCCATGACATTCCAGCACCAATCTCTGATCCTCCTGCCGAACAGACTCTTAACAGTTCTGACAACCCGGAGGTTCCTAACCCAGAAAAAACAGATGACCCAGAAGTCGAGTTTCTTAATACTCAGTTTGTTGAACCGGGAAGACCCACCATCCTTGCTAAATGCTCTGCCAAGGAAGAACTTTCGGAGCGCCAAAAAGCCAAACTGGACGTCACTGATTATACTCATCTCAGCATTGGAGACATTGTTTCTGGCTATGTAAATCAAGTGCACAGTAGCCGTGACCTGGAAGTTGATATGGTGAAGCAAATATACCAAAAATCTGAGGTATAACTCTTGCTGATATTCCTTATTCCTTCTTACTGTACCAGCCCCCAAGTCTACTAATTAGAAGAAAATATGCTGTAGACTTAGAATCTGCTCATCATTGCCTAATAATCATCCGGCTTATCTCAAAAGCCGACTATAGAAGAAGATATTTAACCCAATGTAGTATAATACCTTTGCAATACGCATTAGCCCCCAAGTGCCAAGTATATTTGCTTGCAAAGTGCTTGGGACTTAACTTTCATGAAACAGAATAATAATTTAGAGTTCTTCAGTATACATTAGCCCCCAAGTGTCAAGTATCTTTGCTTGCAAAGTGCTTGGGACTTAACTTTCATCTAATAATAATTCTGATTATAACCCGGCATTGATGCAGGCCTCCAGAAGCCAATTTGAATCAGAGATTGCTGACCTGAAGAACCGCCTGGCCTTTCAAGAAATTGAAATCCAAAAGGCCAATTCCAAGTTTGAGTTCAGCCTTCTGAACAAGCAAAGCTCAAGAAAAGCTTCGAAACAGACAAGAAAACCTGGGCTGATGAAAAGGCCTCTTTGGTCACTCGGGCCGAGAAAGCAGAGGCGTCACTTGCAGAAACCACAGCCGAGCTATCCAGCTTAAAACGCCAAATATCCCAAATGGTCTCAGCAATCTTCGGTAAGCTATTTGTACAGACATTGAATACTGCAAACCTTCTTACGATGACTATTGCAATTGTTACCTCCGGCTCACCTGATACATGTTAACGCAGGACCCAGGAGCTCCAACCTTAATCAGAACATGCTGATCAAGTTGAAGGCGGTTTATACTCTAGTGGAGCAACTTTACACCGGGTCACAACGTGCTTTGGCCGTTGTAGCATTGTCAAATGATGTTCCCCATCTCCTGGCTGATATGTTAAGGCGGCTTGCCGTGCTACCTCAATGGATCCAAGAGCTAAGACGGGCGTCTGCAAGAGCCGGAGCCATAGCTGCATTGAGCCGGGCCAAAGCCTTTATACCAGAACTAGATCCGGCTGACATCGCTCTTGGATACCCAAGTTTAAAGGAGGATGGTACCGTGTTTGATGAAAAGGACTTCGCCGCCTGCGTGAAGGAGGTACGCCCTGTGGCCACACTTATTGGGAATGACACGGACCTTACCAAATATCAGCCGGGTTATGACAGCGAGAACCAGAGACTCCCAACGCCTCACTACGATGACGTCAGCCTGATCCCTCTAACTCGTAAGCATACTTTTGCCCCTGAGGTCGACCCCGCCGGGTTAATAGATGATGAAGCTGAGTTTGAAGCTTTGAGTGGCATTGACAGGACATCATCAACCTTCCAGGACAGGGCAGCCGACGGAGGAGCGGAAAAGGATAACCCGGACGCGTCAGGTCAACCAACGGAGTAAACCATCAGGCGTCGTATGTTTATGCTTGTGGAAAAACAATGCTTCATTATTCAGACTCAGAGAGTCTTGTAATAGGGTAGAAAACACTTGATTTTTTCCATGCCTTCGTGCATGTTTGCGGTACTCAGCCCTTCCTTAAGCTGCCGTCATTATATGCTTCCGGCTTATATTAGTCTTCTGCTTCCTTTATATTTAAAAGAAATTTCTTGCATCGCCCTGCGTATAGAACAAACACAAGTCCCTTGGCGACTTACCGCATAGGGGTCACATAATGTTTTGATAACCTGTACTTATGAATCAAAAAAACCATAAAAGCCGGTTTTTTATCATACCCTTGAGATACAATCGTAACAGCATACCTTTGATCATTTGATTACCTTGCCGCCTTATGTAACCCGGACAATGATGATAATCCTTATTATTCCTGAAACCTGGCGTATATAATGATGGTTTATGCACCAACAGTTTAACTTGACCAATATTAAACTGGTGGAATACAGATCACCCCAAAAGAGCTTTCAAAAAAGATCTTACAATAATCAAACACTTGGGATTGCAAAGGGTGATGAAAAATAGACAACTTTTTAAAGGCCTCTGATTTGAATACGATCAGAAAACCGTTCCAAAGGGGTTTAAGCTAAGATTCGGATACGATCATATAGCCCCCAGTGGCTTTGGCGATGCCGATCAAGTGGGTATCGACAGCTATGTTCTCTTTGGTTCGAATACGACCTATGTTTGAATAGGAAGCCCCCAAGTGACCATAAGAGTTGTTTAATGACGCTGATTCGAATACGATCCATGTCAGACCCAAAGGGGTTAAGCTATGATTCAAATATGATCAAGAAGCCCCCTAGTGGGTTTGGCAGTATGCCGATCAAGCGGGTATCGACAGCTATGTTCTCTTTGGTTCGAATACGACCTATGTTTGAACAGGAAGCCCCCAAGTGATCATGGCTAGATTCAGATATGATCATAAGCCGGACCAAAGGAAAAGCCGGATTCAGATATGATCCGCTCCCTGTTGGTTGTTTCAACAACATGATAAGGAAGACATGTAAACTTTTGAGGATGGAAAAAAGGACAGAGGTCCTGCTTTATTTATAATATATACATCTTCAAAATATGTACATCCTGAGAGCCGGTGGCTCAAGTGTAGTAAGGCCGAAGATGAGCGATATTCCACGGCCGGCGGGTCTCCTCCTCCGACTTACATGAGTCTTTGTGCTCTCGAACATCGATAAGGTAGTATGACCCGTTATTCAGATTCTTGCTGACCACAAAGGGTCCTTCCCAAGGGAGGGATAGCTTGTGCATATCAGATTGATCCTGGATGAGCCGGAGCACTAAGTCGCCTTCCTGAAAAGTTCTGGACCTAACCCGGCGGCTGTGGTAGCAGCGCAGGTCTTGCTGGTAAATCGCAGAGCGGGCTATTGCCAAGTCTCGCTCTTCATCCAACAAGTCAAGTGCATCCTGACGAGCTCGTTCATTGTCAGTCTCAACGTAAGCCGCCACTCGGGGTGAGTCATGACGGATGTCACTTGGCAGGACCGCCTCTGCTCCGTACACCATGAAGAAAGGTGTATAACCCGTAGATCTGTTAGGTGTAGTGTTGATGCTCCAAATCACAGAAGGTAATTCCTCCACCCAACAACCCGGCGTCCGCTGTAAGGGGACCAAGAGCCGGGGTTTTATACCTTTCAAGATCTCCTGATTGGCTCTTTCTGCTTGACCATTGGATTGAGGGTGAGCAACTGCTGAAACATCAAGCCGGATATGTTCTCGTTGACAAAACTCTTCCATGGCACCTTTGGAGAGATTAGTGCCATTATCAGTTATGATGCTGTGTGGAAAACCAAAACGGAAGATCACCTTCTTCATGAACTGAACCGTCGTGGCTGCATCACACTTACTGACCGGCTCTGCCTCAACCCACTTTGTAAACTTATCAACCGCCACCAGAAGGTGCGTCTTTTTGTCCTTGGACCTTTTGAAAGGCCCGACCATATCAAGCCCCCAGACTGCAAACGACCAAGTGATTGGAATCATCCTCAACTCTTGAGTCGGCACATGAGCTCGTCGTGAGAATTTTTGACAGCCGTCACATTTACTGACCAGTTCCTCCGCATCAGCATGAGCCGTCAGCCAATAGAAACCGTGACGGAAAGCCTTGGCCACAAGAGACTTTGAGCCGGCATGATGGTCGCAATCCCCTTCATGAATCTCACGAAGTATCTCCTGACCCTCCGCGGGTGACATGCAACGTTGAAACACCCCAGTGACACTGCGATGATGTAACTCGCCATGAACAATTGTCATAGACTTAGACCGCCGGATGATCTGTCTCGCCAAGGTCTCGTCCTCAGGCAACTCTCCCCGGGTCATATAAGCCAAATATGGCACTGTCCAATCCAGGATGATGTGAAGAGCCGCCACCAACTGTGCCTCCGGGTCTGGAATAGCTAAATCTTCCTTTGTAGGTAACTTAACAGAAGGATTATGCAAGACGTCCAAAAAGGTATTAGGTGGCACCGGCTTACGCTGAGACCCCAGCCGGCTTAAAGCATCAGCCGCCTCATTCTTCCTCCGATCAACGTGCTCCACTTGATAACCCTTGAAATATCCAGCCACGGCATCAACTTCGCGACGGTAAGCCACCATGAGGGGATCCTTGGAGTCCCACTTGCCTGACACCTATTGAGCCACAAGGTCTGAGTCGCCCAAGCACCTTACCCGGCTCAAATTCATCTCTTTGGCCATCCGAAGACCATGGAGTAAGGCTTCATACTCAGCTGCATTGTTAGTACAAGGAAACATGAGCCGGAGCACATAAATAAATTTGTCAACTCAAGGGGAAGTTAAAACGACTCCAGCCCCCGAGCCTTCCAGCTGTCTGGACCCATCAAAGTGGATAGTCCAATACGTGTTATCCGGCTTCTCCTCAGGTGTCTGCAACTCTGTCCAGTCGTTGATAAAATCCACGAGGGCTTGAGACTTAATAGCAGTACGCGGCATGTACCTTAAGCCATGAGGCCCAAGCTCGATGGCCCACTTGGCGACTCGTCCTGTGGCTTCCCTATTCTGGATGATGTCTCCCAAGGGGGCAGAACTTACCACTGTGATAGGATGACCTTGGAAGTATTGCTTTAGCTTCCGGCTTGCCATGAATACCCCATAAACAAGCTTCTGCCAATGTGGGTACCTTTGCTTAGACTCGATGAGCACCTCACTGATGTAGTAAACCGGCCACTGAACCGGATGCTCCTTGCCGGCCTCCTTGCGCTCCACCACGATTGCAACACTAACAGCACGTGAGTTAGCGGCCACATATAACAGCAAGGGTTCTTTATCAATAGGAGCCGCAAGGACCGGCGGCTCAGATAGTTGTCTCTTTAAATTTTCAAAGGCAGCATCAGCAGCTTCGCTCCAGACAAAAGTGTCTGTTTTCTTCATCATCTGGTACAATGGCAAGGCCTTCTCCCCTAACCGGCTTATGAAACGGCTTAAGGCAGCAACACGACCCGCCAATCGCTGAACATCATTGATGCACGCCGGCTTAGCCAAAGAGGTAATCGCCGTGATCTTCTCCGGATTAGCTTCAATACCTCTGTTAGAAACCAGAAAACCCAAAAGCTTACCTGCTGGCACGCCAAACACACACTTGGCCGGGTTAAGCATCATCTTGTAAACCCGGAGATTGTCAAATGTCTCCTTTAGGTCAGCTATCAAGGTTTCCTTCTCTCTAGATTTAACCACTATATCATCCACATAAGCATGAACATTGCGTCTAATCTGATCGTGGAGACAGTTCTGTACACACCGCTGATAAGTCACCTGGGCACTCTTGAGCCCAAATGGCATAGATACATAGCAGAAGGCTCCAAACGGAGTGATGAAAGCCGTCTTCTCCTGGTCCTTAACTGCCATCTTGATCTGATGATATGCAGAGTAAGCATCCAAAAATCTCAAACGCTCACAATCCGCCGTAGCATCAATGATTTGATCAATACGGGGGAGAGCAAAGGGATCAGCCAGACAAGCTTTATTTAAGTCCGTGTAATCCACACACATCTGCCAGGTGCCGTTCTTCTTAAGCACAAGCACCGGGTTTGCCAACCACTCAGGGTGAAAAACTTCAACAATAAACCCGGCCGCCAAGAGCCGGGCCACCTCCTCACCAATAGCTTTCCGTCTCCCCTCGTTGAATCGTCGAAGAAACTGTCTGACCGGCTTATACTTTGGATCAATATTAAGGGTATGCTCAGCGAGTTCTCTCGGTACACCCGGCATGTCAGAAGGCTTCCATGCAAAGATGTCCCAGTTCTCACGGATGAACTCGATGAGCGCGCTTTCCTATTTAGGATCCAAATTGGCACTGATACTAAACTGCTTAGACGAATCTCCTGGAGTGAAATCAACAAGCTTGGTTTCAGCAGCTGATTTAAACTTCATCACCAGGTCATGTTCTGTGGTTGGCTTCTTCAGAGAGGTCATATCCGCCGGGTCAACATTATCTTGATAAAACTTCAGCTCCTCTGCTGCACAAACAAACTCGGCATAAGCCACATCACTTTCCTCACATTCCAGGGCTGTCTTTCGGCTCCCGTGCACAGTGATGGTGCCCTTGTGACCCGGCATCTTAAGCTGCAAATAAACATAACACGGCCGAGCCATGAACTTGGCATAAGCCGGCCGCCCAAACAGAGCATGATATGGACTTTTAATTTTGACCACCTCAAAGGTTAGTTTCTTGGACCTAGAATCGTAGTCATCTCCAAAGGCCACCTCCAACTCAATCTTACCGACCGGGTACGCCGACTTGCCAGGCACCACTCCATGGAAAATGGTGCTGGACGCCTTTAAATTTTTGTCAGTTAAACCCATGCGTCGAAAGGTCTCGTAATAGAGGATGTTGATGCTGCTGCCTCCGTCCATGAGCACTTCTGTAAATTTATACCCACCAACCTGAGGTGCCACCACCAAAGCTGACTGACCCGGATTGTCAACCCGGGGAGGGTGATCCTCCCTACTCCAAACAATTGGCTGTTCTGACCATCTCAAATAACGGGGGACTGCCGGTTCAACAGAATTCACCGCCCTCTTGTGAAGCTTCTGGTCACGTTTTCATAAGCTAGTGGTGAACACATGATACTGTCCACTATTCAGTTGCTTTGGGTTACTTTGATAACCCGACTGCTGCTGTTGTCCTCCTTGACCAGATTGCTGCTGATTATAGCCGCCTTGATTCCCCTGAAAGCCGGAATTTGAACCACCTCCCGGGCCGTGAAAGCCGCCGGCGCCTGAGCCGCCACCTGACCCGTGATTACTATTGAACATGTTGGAATTCTTGAAAGCCTTCATGATCGCGCAATCCTTCCATAAATGAGTGGCTGGCCTCTCCCGGGTGCCATGTCTTGGGCAGGGCTCATTGAGCAACTGCTCAAGAGACGGGCCTGACCCGCCAGATCGAGGGGGCGGTTTTCCCTTGCGTCTCTGATTGTTACCCTGTGCATTGGCGCTGGCCACAAACTCCGGGTTACCCTCGGCCTTACGCTTATTGCCTCCTTGATTCATCGGGTTATGTTGTTGACGCTTTCCATTGCCGTTCTTCTTTCCCTTCCCTGTCTTCTCTTCATCAGACTCGGGATCCTTGGTACTATCAGAATCAGCATACTTGACCAGAGCCGCCATCAGCGTGCCCATGTCATTGCAATCACGTTTGAGCTGCCCCAGTTTTTGTTTCAAAGGTAAGAAACGGCAATTCTTCTCCAACATTAAGATTGCAGAGCCGGCATCCATCTTATCAGATGAATGTATTATGTCCTTAACCCGGCGTACCCAATGGGTTGTAGACTCACCCTCTTCTTGTCGACAATTCATTAAGTCCACGATCGACATGGGCTGCTTGCACGTGTCCTTGAAGTTCTTGATGAACCGGGCCTTTAACTCTGCCCATGAACTGATTGAATTAGGTGGCAGGCCTTTCAACCAGGTGCGGGCGGTTCCATCCAACATCATGGTGAAGTACTTAGCCATTGCTGCGTCGGAAACCTCCAACAGCTCCATAGCCATCTCATAACTCTCAATCCACGCCCCAGGCTGTAAGTCGGCTGTATAATTCGGCACCTTCCTTGGTCCTTTAAAATCTTTGGGCAACCGCTCGTTACGTAGAGCCGGTACTAGACACGGGACTCCTACGGTCCGGGTGGCTATACCTGCCTCAGCAGAAGTCGCCTGGTAAACCGGATATGGCTGATAAGCCATCACCCGAGCCGCTTGCTCAGCTGCTCGTTCCACCTCTTGCCGTAGTCTCTCTTGCTCTACCAAGTTAGCGGCCCCATGACGTGGCGGGTTACCGCCACCTGGCGGGTCTCGGCGTCTGACATTGCTTGATCCGGCCGCTGAATCCATGTGCCTGTTGTAATTCGGGCTCCGGCTTGGACGAGGGGTCGAGTGAATCATGTCTCGGCTGTATGAGTACGCCTCCTGCTGTACTAAAGCCGTTTGAAGAAGTTCCCTGACTCGGCGGGTTTCAACTGCAGCCGAAGAGTCGCCCTCAATTGGGAGAGCCGCCAATCGGGTGGCCGCCGCTCTCATGTTTTCCAACGGGTTGGAGTAATGACCCGGAGGGGTTGGCACGTACTGAGGCGGCGACATGTTTACACGAGGAGGTCCCATCACCGGTGACTGAAATGGTGCCCCGTCCCCGG
The DNA here is from genome assembly GCF_018294505.1 of Triticum aestivum. Lineage (NCBI taxonomy): Eukaryota > Viridiplantae > Streptophyta > Magnoliopsida > Poales > Poaceae > Triticum > Triticum aestivum. The sequence continues at coordinate 631,458,638 of NC_057799.1, forward strand.
GTGTCACAACATGGTCTGGCCCTGTGTGTGGAGGGAGCCATGGTGGGTTGCCTGTCTGCGAGATGAGCCACGGCGGGTTACTAGGTCCTGCTCCTGGCGTGTTAAAAAGGTTCCGAGGGTCATAAACCGGGGGAAGTTGAGACTGGGTCTTTTGATGCCTCCTCCTCATGACCTCATTAGCTGCGTTCTGGTCTTGCGTAAGCCGGAAAGCGTGCGCCTGGATCTGCTGAGCCTGAGCATCCAGAGCCACCCGCTCTGTGGTTATCCTGACATCTTCTGCCGCCAGGTCTTCCTTAGCTTGCGCCATATCCAACTTTAACTGTGCCACTTCCGCGTCATGATCAGCTTGATCCGCCGGGTTGACCACGGCGGTTAACAGGGTGGTCAGCTTGTCGGTGAGATCCATTAACACCTGAGCCGGCGAACGCACAGGGCCTCCTGCCCCGGCTGCCGCTGACCTGGAAGTTATGCCTGCCGCAATTGTAGAGTCTTGGACGGGTTGGGTGCCGGCCATGAAGATCCCGACCCAGCTCGGCGGCTCAAGACAATCTGGAACACTGCTACCATCGGAACAGCCGGCAAGCCCGCCATCCTGCAGCTAGTATAACGAATCCGTCTCACCTGTGGACGACTTGTCGTCAGAGCAGATGGCCGCCTCACCATCAGAGGTGGACCCTCTAGAGAGTCCTCCGTGGATGCATCCCACGAAGGCACGCTTCACAGCCGGCGGAGCCTGGGCGGGTCTCGCACGCTGAGCCGTTTCGATGAGGTCGGTGCAGATGTCTGGCTCAGGGCCCGGCTCGCCGATCTTGCCGATGAAGACGTGGATTCCACCGAAGGGGACCCGGTACCCGTACTCAATTGAGCCGGCATCGGGGCCCCAGCCTGCGTCGTCGATGTTGAGCTTGCCGCGACGACTCTTGGTCATCAGGCCTACAGCGTATCCCTTGAGCCCTTCGAAGCTGCCCTTCAAGAACTCAAATCCACCGTGCGCTGGCCCCACGTTGGGCGCCAACTGTCGTGGAATTGTCACGGCAGATGTCCTCTTGCAAGGACTTAGTTGTGGAGCCATCGCAACTAGGAAGCTTAAAGGGGTTAATCGGAACAAGGGACACGAGAGAGTTTATACTAGTTCGGCCCCTTACGGTGAAGGTAAGGCCTACGTCTAGTTGGGATGATATTGCTAGGGTTTCGATGACTAGGGAGCGAGATACGCTATGCCCGGCTCTCGAGGAGTTGTTTCTTTTCCTAAGCCGCCAGCGGGTCGTCCCCTTATATACATGGGTTGACGCCCTACGGCCTATAGAGTCCCGGCCGGCTCATAACAGTGTCCGGCACGGTGACTAGTTAATTATGCCTTATGATACAAGTCATGCCATTATGGCAGTTTATCACTACGGGCCTTAAGTCGCCTGTGGGCTTTAGACCCTTTACTGAACCGCCACCTTCATGTTTGATCTTGGGCTTCATATGATGAATCTTCTTCGTGTAACCCGGCCCCTCCTGGGCGGCTTACACAAATAGTTATATCCCCAACAACTATCATATCCCTAGTTCTACTAATGCCTAGTGCTAGCATCTGGTGTTGCATCATGTTTAATTTTCACAGAAAGTTGAAATGGGGATGACAGAACCCCCAACACCCCCCTGAAAACAACTAGGGTTTACTAAAATCTTTTTCAATGAACCTGAAATGCCCTTCTAAAATGTTCATTATTTTTGTCCTGGGTTAGAACCTCTGACAAAATTGGTTCACAATTTTCTAGGTCATCTTAAGGTCACTGGATTAAAACATATGCTATTTGCATTTGGGCATTTAAATGCTACTAATTATTTTAAATGTCCAAATAATCCTAAATTGAAATGTTCCATGTTGTTTATATCCTAAACAGTGGGCATAAGCAGTTTGGTGATTTTTGAAAGTGCCTAGGTATTTTTAGAAATGCCACAAACTTGTAGAAATAAAACAAAACGGAAATAAAAGGGAAAGGACTTACCTGGCCAAACTTACCTGGCGCCCACCAACCGGCCCAGTACTGCAGCTGGCCGGCCCAGCCCACCAGGGGCTCCTCCCTGTCGTCTTCCACCTCCTGCCAGTAGGCAGGAGGGCGTGTGCCCCGCACGCGTGCAAGCGGCCCCGGCCACCTCCTGCTTGCCGCTTCGCCCTGGCCCTCCCTGGTGCAGCCACGCACCCCCTGGACCCCTCTCTCTCTCTCCCCGAGCTTCTCTCCCTCCTCTGCTCTCTCTCCCTCTCATGCCTGAGTGCAGCCGTCGCCGCCGCTCGTCGTTTCCGGGACCACCGGCCCACCCTCGCTTCCCCGACTGGTCCACGAGCTCCGCGACGTCGTCCTCGACCCCCCTCACCGAGCCACGCCCCGCCGGACGCCCTTGAACGCCGACCACGCCGTCTTCTTCAACCTCGGTCCGCCGAGATCTACCTCGCCGCCCTGCTCAGCTCCGACCTCCCCCGAGATTGCTTCTACGGCCCTCGCAACCGCGGCTATGCCGCCTCCCCCTCTTCTTTACTTTGTTTGCGCCCCCTAACCGCCTCCTCCACCGGAGCCGAGATGCTCCGCCGCAAGAGCTCATCGCCAGCGTTGCACCGGCGACCATTTGGTCGCACCAATGTGCCAAACACGCCCGCCGCACCCGCGTAGTGCCTTGCCCGTGCTTTAGTTCACGCGTTTGCCCGCTGCAGCCGCGCCCCCGTGCACAACCGAGCTCCGGCCGCCGCCCAAGTGCTCGCCGTCGTCGACTCCAGGCTCCCCACGACCTGCTGCTGCCTCTTCTGGATGCACGGGAGCACGGGCTCCCTGCTAGTGCCCTCAGCGCGCCCAACTGCTGCCCCTAGCGCCACTCCGGCGAGCCGCCGCCGCTCTGGTTGATCGCCGTCGGCTAAATGCCGGCGGGTTGACCGCCGGTGGTTTAGCCCCGGTTGACCAGGGGATTTGACCTCCCCTGGGTCTATGACATGCGGGCCCTACCCGACTAATTAATCTAGTTAGGTTTAAACTTAATTAGTTTAACCTAGGTTAGTGCTAATTAAACTAGGTTAGTTTAGTTAGCCACTGACACGCGGGACCCACTGGTCAGGTTTGACCTGGACCGTTCCTGTTGACTGCTGACGTCACCCTGACGCAATGCTGATGCAATAAATCATTTACTGGATTTATTCTTATACAGGAAATTCCAGAAAATGTTATAAACTTCAAAAATTCATAGAAATTAATGTGTAACTCCAAATGCAAAGATTTATATATGAAATTTGATCAGAAAAATCCAATCTTTCCATCTGTAATGGTTTCATGCATGCAGAACACGTTAACCTTGCTGCTCAAGTGAAACAAGTTAATGCACCTTTATGACTTCATAAAATGGGTTTGCATTTGAATCTTTGGTTCAAATGGACTCATTTCAATCTGTTCTAGCTTGCATTAGCCCAAAACACATTCATATTGCCATGTCATAGCATGCATCATATTGTTGCATATCGTCATGTGTTGATTGTGTTCCGATGTGTCTTTCGTGGTAGGTTCTGCCTCCGAGGATACCCACGAATATCCGACTGAAGGGCAGTATCCTACTACCACTCCATCAGGCAAGCAAAACCCCCTTGTTCATTCTGATACAATCCCACTCTCTCGCTTCTGCTCTCTTTTACTGCATTAGGACAACAACGACTCAATTGTTACATGATGCGGTAGCTGAACCCTTTCCTCTGCATGACCTATCATTGCCACAGTAAATAGATGAAACCCACTAGCATGAGTAGGAGTTGTTTGAGCCCCTGATGTGCCTACTCATTCATACTTGTTTGTCATGCCTGCTACTGCTTAGAGTTGAGTCAGGTCTGATTCATCGGGGATGAATTGGAGGTGTGTGAACATGTCTTAGTGTTGAGAGCTAAGTGTGTGAACACGATTTGGTAAAGGTAGCGGTGAGAAGCCATGTAGGAGTACATTGTCACGCCCAATATGCGACCCTATCCGAGAGGAACTCGAAGGTCCCACCAAGGATAGACCCGCATATTGGAACGCTTTTGCAAGGTGGATATCATTACATCAACATTACATAATAGATGGGGATACATACAAGAGGCATACAATGCCGCATGAATACATCAGTACATCATACATAAGATCAACATCCGGCTACGGATGAAACACAAACAAAAGTTCAAACGACATCCACCCTACTAGCCCAGGCTGCCCACCTGGAATCTATCCCCTGATCGAAGAAGAAGCAGAAGAAGAACTCCAAAACAAGTAACATTGCTCTCGCGTCATGATCATCGCAAAACCTGTACCTGCAACTGTTGTTGTAGTAATCTGTGAGCCATGAAGACTCAGCAATCCCATTACCATGGGTATCAAGACTAGCAAAGCTTAATGGGTAAGGAAGGGGTAAAGTGGTGAGGTTGCAGCAGCGACTAAGCAATATATGGTGGCTAACTTACGCAAATAAGAGCGGGAATAGAAGCAAAGGAACGGTCGTCAACTAGTAATGATCAAGAAGTGATCCTGAACTCCTACTTACGTCAAACATAACCCAGAAGCCGTGTTCACTTCCCGGACTCCTCCGAAAAGAGACCATCACGGCTACACACGCGGTTGATGCATTTTAATTAAGTCAAGTGTCAAGTTCTCTACAACCGGACATTAACAAATTCCCATCTGCCACATAACCGCGGGCACGGCTTTCGAAAGATAATACCCTGCAAGGGTGTCCCAACTTAGCCCACTATAAGCTCTCACGGTCAACGAAGGATATTCCTTCTCCCGGGAAGACCCGATCAGACTCGGAATCCCGGTTACAAGACATTTCGACAATGGTAAAACAAGACCAGCAAAGCCGCCCGATGTGTCGACAATCCCGATAGGAGTCGCACGTATCTCGTTCTCAGGACACACCGGATAAGCGAAGCGTACAGGTACCGACGTAACCCAAGTTGCCAAGGGATGGTCCTGCACGGTGCTCTAGTTTGGACCAACGCTTAGACAAGCACTGGCCCGGGGGGTTAAAATAAGATGACCCTCGGGATGCGCGACTCCCAAGGGAAAAAGGCTAGGTGATGCAAATGTAAAACCAAGGTTGGGCCTTGCTGGAGGAGTTTTATTCAAAGCGAACTGTCAAGGGGGTCCCATAAATCACCCAACCATCTAAGGAACGCGAAATCCGGGAACATAAAACCGATATGACGGAAACTAGGGCGGCAAGAGTGGAACAAAACACCAGGCATAAGGCCGAGCCTTCCACCCTTTACCAAGTATATAGATGCATTAATTAAATAAGAGATATTGTGATATCCCAACAAAGTTCATGATATCCATGTTCCAACATGGAACAAACTTCATCTTCACCTGCAACTAGCAATGCTATAAGAGGGGCTGAGCAAAGCGGTAACATAGCCAAGCAACGGTTTGCTAGGAAGGGTGAAAAGGTTAGAGGTTCATGGAAATTTGGGAGGCTTGATAAGCAAGTGGTAGGTAACGCGGCATAGCGGTAGAACGAGGCAACTAGCATAGCAATGATAGTAATGAGATCCAAGGTGACGGTCATCTTGCCTGAAATCCCACTAGGAAGAAGAATGAGTCCATGAAGAAGATGAAGCCACGAAGACGAACCAAGCGTAGTCGAACGAATCCTCACGATTGCAACGAAACGGGAACTATTGAGAAGAAGCACACAACATGGTAAACACACCACACATGAACATGACATGATGCATAACCAAACATGATGCATGACAAGGCTAGATGAAGCTACTCATGGCAAGAGATGATGCATACAAGAGCAACACATCAAAGCAAGTTTAAATGAGGTCGGAAACAACATATAACAAATCCGGTAAGTCCTCATACGCAAATTTCGAAATTGGTCCAGATCTGAATAAACCTTATGTTCAAGTTGTTAAACAGCAAGTTAAGATGCACCAAGATGATCTACATGAAATTCTAGTCAAGTTACATATAAAGTTCATTAGATTCGGAGCTACGGCCTAGAAGATATGAGCAAAACAAGTTAAACATGGCATTGATGTAAAATGCATTCAAACATCAAGCAAACACCTCAAAACAAGGATGCAACATGATAATATGAAACTACATGCAAAACTAAGAAATTTTCATATAGAGCATGCTCAAAACGGAGCAATGGTGCAACACATACACTCCAAACAAGATATAGCAACAATCTGTCCTAAACAGCAACTAGGCATCTTGCAAGCATCAAAACAACATGCTACAGCACCCTAACAGGATAGCAAAAGGCATGGACATGATATACCGGTAAAGCATTACAAAACATGTACACTGAGCTATCTCTATAAACCACTAGATCATGCTCAAAAGGACATGGAAATATTGCAAATAATAACCGATTCACAGACTTGGCAGAATTACTGGACATGGCAGAAATAACATCAGGTTGCAATGTTTAGAGCACGCAAACCACATGCTACAAGAACATATCATGGCAAATGAAGGAATGGAATGATTCCACTCAAAGCATATAACAAAAGTCCCTTACAGACCATGAGCCAAAAAGGCACAGAAGATATGATGGCACCCATGTAAACATAGCAAGTGTTGTTAACAGTTTCAGACTTAGAAGAAAAACAGAGCATGGCAGAAACAACGATAAGTAGGCATGTTGGTGAGCTTGAACCACTCACCACAGAGCATTACATGGAATGACAAGTCAACCAACAGCAACATGGCATAAATATGAAGCTAATCACGGCAAGATCAAGTCCATAGGGTACATGGATCACTAGCAAAACCCATGGCAAAACTGAACATAATGTTAACAGGCTGACAGCAACACTATTTAGCAACTTTGGAGCAAGATTACAACAAGTTACAGGAGGCTATAAATTCAAAAAAGGACATGGATGGATAGAGCATAACATTTTTACTAAAACATCCTTAGTGAACATCTCCAGATTATGTATAGAACTCATGGTAACAGCAAGTTTACACGGCAACATAATATAACAGGCTCAGGCTTGGCAAAAATCACTAAGTCACAGAAAACAGCAACATCACGGAGGCTACTTTGCATGCTTGTGCTAGTCATCGCATAGATCACAAAAATACATGGCAAGCACCCATGTAAAGATGGCATGGCATATATCAAAACATATGTAGAGCTCATGCCCATAAGATGCACACATCAAATGCAACAAAAATGACAAAACACCAAGTTCTGATAACAGGCAGCAGATAACATCATATAGCACTATTGTAACAATGATTAGGGAACCAAGATGAGCTCAAACAAATATGTCCCAATGGAACAAAATTAAGAGCATCTCATGGTGAACATTTTGATATATTATGCACGCAAAACTGAGTAGTATGCAAAGAGATATGACGTCATGAAGATGCACATATATTATGTACTCCTGGGGACTTAGCAGATTTTCACCTCGCGAAAACGTGGACGGGGAGGACCCGGGATGGAGGGAACCGGGGAAGGGGCCGGCGTTCGGTTCGCCGAACTGGTGGATCTGGTCCACCTGACCAGATCCGGCCGGCGAGGAATCCGGCGAGGGCGGCGGCATTCGGCGAGCGGCGGAGGCGGCGGAGGGGCGCCGGGGCGGCGCCGGCTGGCAACGGAGGCGCGCGG